>NC_060256.1:14953576-15256607 GCF_921293095.1 Ischnura elegans
TTACTTTTCTTATGTTCATTGCTGTTGCCATTCTGTAGTTTTGTCTTCACATTGTTGAATTGAAATGTAGTGCTCAAATTCTAAAATCCTAAAGCATCAATATGGAGCCAAAACACTATAAAGTAAGCTTAAGTGAGAAATTTGAGTGCGTTTAGGTTACAGAGATTGATAGCTCGAAGCACCTGGGCTGTAAGTTGGCGTCCAACTGCGCCCCAATCCGAGTTGTCCCACTGAGCCCCAATCCAAGTTGTCCCACTGTGCCCCAATTTCAGCTGTCCCACTGTGCCCCGCATGTCCTGAAGTCTTATATTTGTCATACAATTTTTTAAACATGTTACTTTCGTATAATATGTTTAGTAAAATATTGCAAAGTTTCTAAATAATGTATTCACCAAGCCTTTCCGCATGAAACTTGCTATAATTAGGAGAATTGCATTAATATCCACAACAAGAAAGTTACGAAAATTATAGCAAAAAACATATTTTATAACATTTACGCGAAGCTACATAAGATTATGAAATAAAATTTTTGTGTATTATTCCTCGTGATGTGACCTCCTTAATTTTTATACATTTCCCCTTTGACCGAGTAAATTGTTTAAAGAAATCAATTGTCCCACTGTACCCCGTGTCCCACTGTGCCCCAGTCTTCCCTACTTCAGAAAATATCTTTCAAATTTAAATCAATCTATAAATAAACTAATTCATAACCACTCTGCAGTATTTACTTTGAAAATCACCTTTATACCTTTGAGAAAGGGGTTGGGGAGGATTTGGCGTGTTTGAAGAAGGGGGAGACGGGCGTACAGAGTGGAGACAGAGGGAAAAGGTACAACTAAGGGAAGTGGGAAACCCACGGTGGAAAAGGACCCTTGTCATAACTGTAGAATAACGACACGTGGGAAGAATCACAGAAAAGTGGGGAAGAGTAAAAAAGGGGGGGATAGGGTAAAAAGAGAGCGTGTCTTTGAAAATGAAGAGGCAGGAGTAAGTAATGAGTAAGAGGATTTCCGAAAAAAAAAGTTCAAATGCTCAAAGTTTTTGTAAATCAACCTTTAAAAATGAGTTCAATTTGAAGAAGCTGTGTAAATCATTGTGATGTGTTTTGTTACATTTGTGGGAAATATACTTAAAAAGAAAATAGGAAAAACATTACAGACTTTGTGAAACGTGCATACCTGGGATATTTTGGTGTTCAGCTTGGTGATCAAGGTAAAAAGTGGGAACCGCATGTTGAGTGTAAAACATGTACAGAACATCAGTGGTAGTGGACTACAGGAAAAAGGAAAAGTTTAAAGTTTGGTGTGACAATGGTTTGGAGAGAACCTACAAACCATATTGATGACTGTTATTTTTGCATGGTAAATGTTTCGGGAATTAATCGAAACAATCGCCACAAGTGGAAATATCCAGATTTGCCTTCAGCTAGACGCCCGGTACCCCATTCAGAAAAAATCCCGATCCTAATATTTCAGACATTACCAGATGTATGTGAGGATGAATATGAGCTATGTGAACACATTCCTGATTCTATTGACGATAGTGACAGTGACTACGAGGCAGTATCAATAACTCCTCAACTATTTAATCAAGATGAACTAAGCGACCTTGTTAGAGAATTGAACTTATCGAAGGAAGCATCTGAACTACAAGCTTCAAGAATGCATGAAAAGAATTTAATGAAACAAGGTACAAAAGTTAATTTTTATCGCGCAAGGGAAAAAAATCTGCTACCCTTCTTTACTCAAGAAGACAATCTTACATTTTGTTTAGACGTTAGAGGTCTTCTGAAAGGAATGGGCCTACCGCAATATGAAGCTAGTGATTAGCGTTTGTTCATTGATAGCTCCAAGCGTAGTTTAAAATGTGTTCTTCACAGTGTTAACAAGTTTGGCTCATTACCAATCGCTCATTCAACTGAAATGAAAGAAGAATATGATACAATAGTATTGGCCTTACACTAGATAAAATACCAGGGACATCGCAAAAATGGTGAACTTTCTTCTTGGGCAGCAATTTAGCAACACAAAATACCCTTGTTTCTTGTGCCTCTGTGCTAGCAGGGGCAGACAAACCACTGGATTAAGAAGGAGTGGTCAAAGAGAGAAAACTTAATTGTTGGGTAAAAACATTATTGCTGAGTCTTTAGTTGAACGGGAGAAAATCACCTTACCGCCCCTGCATGTTAAACTAGGCCTAATGAAGCAATTTGTAAAGGCTCTTGACAAGGATGGACCATGCTTCGGCTACATAACAATAAAAATGCCGCAGATAAGTATAGAAAAACTTAAAGCTGGCATTTTTGATGGGCCGCAAATCAGACAACTTACTAAGGATTCTGCTTATGCCAAGTCAATGAATGGGATTGAAAAAAACAGTTGACTTTCATTTGTAATAAAAGATTTTGTGGGAAATCACAAACGCGAGAATTATATCGAGCTGGTAAACAATATGCTCACTAACTTTAAATCACTTGGATGTAACATGAGCGTAAAAGTTCACTACCTAAACAGTCACTTAGACTGTTTTCCTGAAAATTTAGGCGACACAAGTGAAAAACAAGGTGAAAGATTTCACCAGGAAATCAAAACAATGGAAGATCGCTACCAAAGAAGATGAAATAACCATATGATGGCAGATTACTGCTGGTGCTTAAAAAGAAACTGTTTTAACAAAGTGCACGCAAGAAAATCGTGCAAAAGAAGCTTCCAAAGTGTTGAGTGACGTTTTTACGTCTTTTTTTTGTTTTAAGTGTTTTATTTCAGTAAAAAATGTTACTATTTGTATTCAATTGTATTGTAAAACTATTGTAACTGTAGGGGTTATAACATTCCTATAAATAAATCAAGTCTTTATAATTTGTGGGTTTTATCATTTATGTAATTATCCCATATCATCATAGTGAACATTTTTTTACGTAAGTAACAACATATCTGTATCTTGAAAACTAGAGCTGATAGGAAAAAACTAATTTCATATTTGGATTCAGCACCCCAATTATACTTGAAATCAGCTTTAAAATCTCCGGCACCAAAACCACTGTTGACCCGTGTTACCATTGTGAGCATCTACAATTATAAAAATGGTAAAAATATATAAAAAGCAATAACATAGCTTATTCACCTTATAACTTCAATAATGTGACGATTTAAAAAAAATGGAGATGCCGAATAAAGAAATCAGTTTTAATCGGTTTTAATGAAATGCGCCGTATCACCCTTATAAGTGAGGCGTGTCACCCGTAAAATACGGAACGCCGAGAGGTAATGTCTTGCAAAATATATTTTTACAGCTAAGAGAAGGATGATAGAAGCATACATTTTTGTTTGTACGTTAGAAAAAATACAAGTCACCATATTTACTACTTAGTTTAATTAATAGTGCAAAATAAGAAAAAAATATTGTTATTTCACGAAACGTGTGGCAGCTCCCACTGATGAATCTGGCGGAGATTTGATCAGGACCTAGAGTATTTTGGGGTTGGTGGATTTTAGATTTAAGACACTTTCTGTGCCGCGACAAGACATTTCAATTGACTTGGAGTTTTATATAGTCTAGCATGTTTAGCGGTGTTTTTCTGAGGACAGGTGGTGAATACACTACTGATAGGAGTAAAGAATATTTACTTTCACTAAGTAGTCGCTCACTCAGTCTTCATGACCGTTTTTAGCAACTTTACCGCAGATTTGTTGCCTTAAAACTCCCTCACTAAGATGGGAAGTGGAAATGATGTAAAAGATTATTTATTACAAATTAATTATAATGTTTATCATAATTAATTTATCATTATCATAATTCACTACACATACATTGTAGTGTTGACATTCAGCTCAATGCAATGCAATTTTTCTCCTCCTGAATTTTTACAACTATATTTTTTACTAATAATCTGTTAATACTATATGTTCATGTATCATGTGATTCTGGAATAGACGAGGGAACCATGAAACGAGTCATTTTATCACGTTCTCACAGATTTTGTCACAGCTCTGAAGAAGTGGCAAGCAAATCCTCAAGGCAGCACTATTCGTCGGGTTGCAAGCTGCTCCCATTAGGAAATTCGCAAGCCTCGCCTCAGCGTCTCACGAGCAGTCACGTTTATGATTTATTGGAGTGCGAGATAAAAACTTCTCAGAGCCTTGGGCCATGGGACGTGACACTGGATAAGAACTCTCGGGGTCCCAGGAGCCTCATTGCTTCTTCCCAGGCAAATGTGTGCTCATTCATTAGATCAGAAATATCTCCTTGTCCTTTACTTCTTATAATGTGCTCGTTCACTCATAGCCGATGTCTCAATTCATTTAAACGATTTGTTAGATGGAAGGGAACGATAAGGTACGACTAAAATCAATCATAAGAAATTCTCTCAGAATATACGTATTGGAAGCTGTTAGTCTTTACAGTAGAACATACTTGTGAACAGCACATTTATTTTAATGCAATCGAACAGCTCAGTGGCATTTTCTAGGCTTCGTCACCTAGAAGAGGACACTGAGCTACCAATACTTGGTCGGTTTTCCATTAAAAGGAGTGTGTAGATTACAATTTAATTTTATTATAAAGAATAAAAATATAATGTTCATCAATATGACTTTCTTTAAAAATTTAAACACAACTAAAGTAAAAATATACGCCCGCTATTCATGAGTGGGTGACGTCATTAAAGTTCCAGTTCCGTGACTAGTTCAGTGAGAACCGAATATCTATGGAAGGAATCGCTCTCAAGATTGTAAGCAACAACGACCCACGTGCGACCAACACGAGAGCTCCAGGATTAGCAGAGGAAGCGGTTAGTTTCCCAGCATGAGGTAGAGACGTCATTAACCTATCTAAGAATGGTCTAAGGCCGTCGATTTTTCCCCAAAATAACCTTATGAACTTGATGCCTGATAAAGGAACGGATCTGTTAATGTTCATTTCACTCATTCTTTAAAATTTCATTTACGTCATTTTCGAAGGAAAATATTGTACACAGATAAGTATGAGAATTGAATCAATTTAAAAAACGTTTTCCTTTGGGAGAAAATTCAAAATGAATGGCGCATAAAGAACCCATTTTTTAAAACTATCCTTTAGTGCTTGATTTTTGGTTAATATGGAATCATAGCACATATTGGTCAAAATCTTGGTGCTTATGGGCGTTTGATGATTTGACGTAAATGGCCCTAAATCGAATCATGTAATATTTTGTCACTGAATATATTAATGCTAATAAGAACAGTAAAGAAAGATATTCCTTTCTCAAATATTCAATCAGTTCTATTGTCAGAAAATGGTGCATGTAACTTTTTCATGCCTTTTGATTCGTCTAGCTGTCATTCTTAACTCTTTTTATCCAACCTGTTCCACTACGCTGACATTCAGCGTGCAACTACACGCTCCTGGGGCCTCTCGTCACGTAGTCAGCATCTGTTTTCATTTTGCTGATGGGTTGAGCTTCAGGGCCGCATGGGGAAGGGGTTGTTTTAGGCTCAGCAGCCGAGCAGGACCCAGGACCAGTTTGCGACGGGTTAAATGGGGCCGAGGGTCCAGGACCAGGAGTGACCTCTCTTAGCTGCATTCGACTCCCTGCCGGAAATGCTTCAGGGAGATCTGGACCGCGTGAGGCATGTGTCGACTTCCGGTCACGGTGCTACTCAGAACGCTACGCCCCCATTTTTTATTCCGCGCGGCAAGAAACATCCGAGCATCGCCATTACACTTATTCGTTCTCTATCTATTTATTTTGACGTTGCAGAGAATGGAAATGTACTAAGGTGTTGTGAGCCCATACCATTGTGATCCCTAAATGGGTATTTTGTGTTATGTTAAAGTTGTAAGCATCTCATTTGACCTTTGCATTCAGGGACATATTTTATTTTGACACCCGTGATGAGAAACTGAAACCGGGGTCGGCACAGTAAAATTTATGGGGAAATCAAGTTTTTATAGGATAATTGTGGTCATGCGATTAGACGTTGATAATTTGTACTTAAGAATATTAATAATAGAATGTACCGAGACTTTTAAGCACTTCGCGCCACGTGGAACATCATATTAGGGCTACAGTGTATTTCCAAGTCCGATCGATAAATTAAGTGAGATTTTGGCGAACGGATAGGTATGGGGGGTCGTTTTTCCTCCGAACAATAAAGAATTCGTGTATGCTCGCCGGAACCTCGTTAGAGCATTTGATTTGCATTTGTTGACGGCATGTGTTCTATCACCCATTGTCACAACTATTGCGGTGGCTTGCGGATTAGAGATGTACCCCATTTATAGCTTTTCAATCACTCCAATTATTGCATGACAAATTATATTTTTATCGACTACAGGCTTAATTGAAACAATATTTGATGCTTTCCCGGCGAATAATGCGGGTAATCTCTTCTCGGTGTTCCCGCCGACTCCGACGAAGGGAGGGGAAGTGTAGTTGGGGGGATTCTTCTCAGGAAGACAGCAGCGCCTGTTCCCCGCCAGCACTGTGATAGACGTGGAGCCGTAGAAAGGCCAAAACATCCACCACGCTATACAACATTACGCGAATCTGGTTGCAAGCACACTCTACTGGTATATATGTTTGAAATTATAAAAGACACAGCTTTTGTGCAGATTTTTTATCAGTTCTGAGTCTCTATTTGGAGCGGGGTTATTCTCGCGAGAAAAAGGCTATTTTTTGGGAAGTTAGCAATTTTTTTCCTCCCAACTGGTTCCAGAAGAGTAATTCTAAAAACACTTAAACTAGGGCTATATGCATCCCATGCATTTTAGTGAAAATGGTTCCTCGTTACGTGTAAAAATGCCCCACTAGCAATGTTAACGGTAGCGACCTGCAAACGGCACTTTCTGGCGAGCAATCCAGTCCCCTTAACTTATCCATAATAGCCAACGCTTCAGGCTCCGACTTGGGCCTCATCCTCAGAAGAATAATAGCCCTGAGGATGGGCTCCGAATAGATGCGTTTAGCGTGCATCAGGCTTTCCATTTTTTGTGAATTAGCGCATGAATACATTAAATGGAAAACGAAATTCTCATAATTTACGCGATGATTTCTGCTTTTAGGGCGAAAGTTGTGAGTTATGGTGACATTTAACTTTTTCATTTACCACGTTGGTTAGCTTCATTAGTTATCCTAATTGAATGAGACGTTACTTACTATCTTTCTCACTCATTATCGATATGTAAGTGTCACGCTGACTTGGATTCCCGAGAGTTTACCCAAATAGTCTTAATTAGTATCGACTTTAATTAATTCTAGCGGGCGTAACTTGGTGGAAATCCATAATCGCAGGAATAGAAGGATGAACAACTTTGCTATTTCCACATAGTAGTTTATTAACACCGACCATGGTTTCGTTACAGAGCATGAGACCTTGAGTCATTCCATTCAAAATTCTCGAAGTGCGAGAGTTACCCCCCCCCCCCCCTTGCCTGAATGTGTGATATCCACACGCCTAAGGATGTCTCTACCCGCACCTATCAAAACCAACGTATCGCTAATTTTTTAAAGTTTTTCAGTTAATTTCCGTGATATATTTGTTTCTCATACTAACTATCGTTCAATTTTCAGCAAATAAACGTATTTTTATTGTTAATTCGGGAGCAGTTGCCTGCGAAGAATGAATCTTTAATGTGGTTCATGCATACATTAAGTTGTCTAATCCTGTTTGGGTCAGTTCTGTGGAACTTTCATTTTCATACGTACATAGTTTTTTTTTTCATAGAATAAAATTTTCAAGCCATACGATGAGGAAAAACGTGTTTCCGGGAAAAATTACTTCGCAGTGCAATCAAAAAGCAACTTCCCTTTCCGCTATGAATTAAATTTCAATCTCATATGCATATATCTTACTTTTATATTTATATCCATGAGGTCGATAGTACCTACAGATTCTTATTTAATGCAGTATTTACTGTGAAACTCTTGGGAATACTACATTTCTCTGATTATCACAGTTGGTAGCCACGTAAAAACACTGGATTTTCTGAGATATCTCTACACCACTGAAATAGGTAGAAATGAAACAGTATTGTCGTGCAGTTATGGATCGGAAGCCCAATTTAAGTGCAGATTATAACATTAAAAAAAAATATATTTTCTGATAAATAAAATGTTCAGCGAACATCAAAATTTTAATTTATTGTAAATTAGCTTATGAATACATTAATTAAAAAACGGAAAAATAATAATTTGATTAAAAGACGAAAAAAATATGAATAAATTAATTAAAAAACGAAAAAAACTCAGAATTACGCAATAATTTCTGCTTTAAGTGCGAAAGTTAGGAGTTATTGTGGCCATTAACTTTTTGAATGATACCACGTTGATTTGCTCCATGCCATTGGATCTGCTGATTGAATTAGCTGTTAGTTATTATCATTTCACGCTGACATTATTCCCTCACTTCGGAGCTCTTGAGCAAGCATGCACATAGCGCTCTTCCTGTTGTCCCTCACCCCCTCCATCTGGTGAAAGCGAGCTAGGAACTGCAAGGTAGTAGAGGCGTTGGTCGTCAAGAAGGCACGGAGTTGACTTCGAACGACGTGCGAGATGGCTGAAACGAACGCAAATACGCAAAATCTTTACGCAAATAAACTAGAGATATAGAAAACAGTAGGTATTGTTAATAATTCATTAATTCCCTTCCTTTCTTTCTCTCTGCGCTCTCCGGTGAACCCGAGCGATTTACAGATAGCTATTAAACTTAAAAATGGGTAAGGAGACTTACGTGGTTTCCTCGAATATTAAATAATTATTTTTTATTAATTAGAAAAATAAAATAGGTATTACTTGGTTAGTCAAGGTACTATTTAATACTAAAAGTAAGAGATAATGTTTTCATTAATTTCATCATTACCGGATGATATTTCGTTCGTATAATTTACAATCACCAAGAGGTATGATAGTAAATTTCAATTTAAAGGATTTTTTATCACTATGTGATCTATATGATCATTTGTATTGTTATCAATTTTTAATTTCCTAATTATTATTTATTAATATACATTGTTATCAATTTTAAGTATCATATTTAAATGACTTAACTTTTAAATCACCTAAAATATGGAAACGTAAAAAAGAATTTATACGATTTTATATTTTTATATTTTTTTCAATAAAAATCACATGATGCTCCTAAAAGTTAGGTCACAGCGATATTACCAGGGAAAGTTTTTCCATGCTTTTGTTCGCAGATGTTACATACAAATAAATCCCAAAAATTATGAAATTTAATTTTGTCCATAAATATCGATGGAGATAGCATCTCATCCTAAATATGAGTAAAAAAACCTACTGAGGTCTTTAGATATTTATTCAATCTTTTACAATGTATTTCACTCATTTTCCCTTGTATTACCTCGAAAAGTTAAGAGGTGAATGAATTTTGCCAGGTACTTAAAAGTTACCATGAATTTTGGTGCGCCTGAATTTTTAGCGTGTCCACTTCACGCAGAAATGCATGGGAATCCGAAACTCACCCTCGCTTCCTCCACATTCTCTCCGGCCTTGAAATCCTCTATCCTTTCCCTCTCCTCCTCTTGATAACGCCCGGCTGCCCCTTGACGCTCAGCTACGCTACCCGACCGTCCTTATCTGCTACCCTCTCTCTGCGCTCCTCGTATTCACGCCTGTGTTTTACGGCCGCTAGGTCCCCTTCCGAATTCTTTCCTTTATCCTTTATTTTTTTATGCATTCCCGGAGTATCCTAAAGGCAGCTTCGAGAGATAGGGTGTGAGGTATGAGGAGTGACGCCAGGGTTATTCCCTAAACCCTCATCCACAGGGGGGGAAAAACCCTTTCCCTCCATCTTCGTCCCTTATACTCTTCTGCCACTCCGTCATCTCCATTTCATCCCTCGGGGGTGTAAAATGGTTAACGGCAGAGGTTGCAAATGCCTCGAGTGGAGGAGACGGTTTGGTGGGGAAAACGGACAGGAGTTGGGAGTTTTATTGAATGTTTGTGTGCTATGCAGTTTATTGCCCTCCGGGTCCTCGCGCGCAATCTTCCACATCGCACTGTTTTTATTGCTCTTAGTCGGAGTGAGGTGGGAGAGAGCGGTACGGGTGGGGAACTGATTTAAAGCCCTTTCTGAAATAGAGATGATTTGTCGTGCAAATTACGGTCAGGCGACAATTGATGCATGAGTAGCACTCAAAAACATTCCCCTCCCTCCGCAGGAATAGGGGGACTCCCCCCTCCCCTCTCTCGCAGAATTGCCCCAAGACGGAGACTTTAGAGAGCCTCCGATTCCCCAGAACCATTCGTATAAATGTGCCGAGATAAATTACCGTCGAATTTTCTCCATGGGAGGAAGCCCTCCGCTCCGCTATGGGGTTCCTTCTAATAGATTTTTTTTTCTTCTGGAGTTATTTTTTCGTTTTTTTTTTTCCTTTTCCCCTCGTAAATTGCTAATTGTATTCTTTTCAGCGCAGCCATTCCTTGAAAAATCGGTTGGGCTCTTAATTTTCCATAGAAAGGCTGAAAAAATTGACTGAAATTGGATTCTACGTTTTTCGAAGCATTGGCCAACTATCCTCATTGTTCAAAAAAATCACCAAAACTCTCATTGAGCAAATTTATGTTAATTAGCACCAAAGTGTATGACAGTAAAATTGAATGACAGTGAAGTTTGTTGAAATTAGATGAGTTTCTATTACAAATAGTATTTATTCAAATGAATCAAAATAATAGTGTTTGTCATTCATATGAAGTGTTTACTATCTTTTTTCTCGACCTTTTGAATATGTAGAGAGAAAAAAGACAATCTGTGAATGCAATGTAAATCAAAGGAAATATAAGTGTTCGCCAAAAACTTCAATCAGTCATTGAAGAAATTTACACAGCTGTTACACTAATCTGCATGGGGGCCACTAGATAATTAAAGGCTGCATGCTTGGTATAGATTGCTTGTGCCTAAGAACAGAGGTCTTTCAGAGCAACACAGTGACCATCATATTACAGCCTCAATATTTTTCTAGGTCCGAGAGAGACGATATTTCCTCATATAAATTTAATCTCTTGATAACTTTTGTCCCATATTTGTTGAAATTACTAATTATTCTTTCTTACCTCTTAAAATTAGATATGATCTACTCCAACTCACATTTTGAAGACTCTCCCTCTTCTCCTACAAATTATCTCTATTTGAATGTGTGATCAATATCATGCATAATTATATCATATTTTATCCATATTATTGAGGTTGAAGACTGATCTTAAGCGTCTCACCAACTTAAGGGACCATATAAAACCTTCAACAGCCTAGGAGGTAACTTAACCCCTAAAATGACCGCTTTAACCCCTAAAATGACCCCTAAATTTAAATAAATAAATAATTTACTCAATCCCTTAAAATCGGCAAAAGCTACAGATGAATCATTTGTTAATTTTCAAAAAAATATAGGTATATTAGTCGCCTATTCAAATTTCATATCTTTATCCCAAGGTCACATTTTTGACCCCAAAGGGTGGACTTCGCCGTTAGGTACGAGGAACGCAGTTGTGTAAGTCTGCGTGTGTGACTAGGGCGGGAAGGATTGAAGTGACAAGCGCGGAGGGGTCGATAGAGGCGAGGGTTGAATTTGAATCATATCGCGCGGGTCCTTCTCACTCTCTGGATAAATAAAGCACTCCCTCTTCGGAGTGAGCGCGTATCATTCTTCGCACACGTTCTCCGAAAAGCCCTGCCCCCTCTGATAAGCCTCTTCTTGCTCAACGTGTGAGGCCTCCTCATATCCTGAGGATCGAGACTGGGTGTGTGTCGCCTTGCTCTATTTTTAGTCCTACTGAGCCCCGCGTTGATGGTAGCGAGGTCGGCGGCAAGATAAATAAAGCGAGCTGGAAAAAATAATGAAATAAAAATCTTCCCAGCTGAACATTTTGGGGTATTATCTCCGGGAGATCAGCATCGATTACTTCTATGGTGCTTTCCAGTGATAATTATTTTCCTATTATTAAGGATTGGAAGAGTATATAATCACTGGTTGGGATTTTCTACCCTTAAAGCAGCCAAATTGATTTTTTTGAGCGGGAGAGGGAGTTCCCCTAGAAAAATAGAATAAGACATTTGTTTATGAATTTACGTGAAAAAAATATTTTTTAAACAAATTCTCTATTTTTTAGCGTACACGTATCAAATTATATTAATCATGTTAAAATGGTTTTGACAATATGTTTTCCGTGGTACATATTAGTTAGTTTTTTCCTTGTATGCATAGTGAGCAATCGTAACTGTGGAAATATAAAATTATTCCGTCAGAGATTTGTGGATTAGAAAGGTGATTTTTTTCCCTATTTACTTCGAATGGCATTCATTCTTTTCATTTGATTGAAGTTACTATCAATGGATACAATGGTTTGGCTAATTTTTCCCGTATTTTTTCTAATAGACGCCATCTGTGAAATTCCGTCATTTTAAACCCAAGCAGGCAAATAAATACGGACGCAAGAGATAGATAAAGCTACTTTTAATATTAACTCTTCCCTGGAATCCATTACCATAGTATCAACAGTAATAGCTAATCAACTATATTCCTTATAGTGGAAACTGACTCTTGGATTAGATACCCGTGAAACATGTTTGGAAAACGACTATCAAATATCTGTAATGCGGAGCACCACTTATTTCTGTTTTATCTTCAATTTCTACTGGAGATGGTATTTTAAAAGTTTATTTAGCTAAGGGATGTTTACGCATGTAGTTTTGTTGTGCCTTAGATGGTTACACCTACGATACATGACCAATCGTATCAGTTTCGGTACAATTTTGTCAGATAGGATACTTGAAGTTTTACCAAACAATTTAGCCTGTGATTGAATTGCCCGTCTTAAAAATCTTTGAATGGAAATAAGTATGTCTCACGTGTCTTTCTTTGATCCATTTATGAATTTTAGAGAGAAATCCTAACCCAAGAGTTAGCTACAGCCGTAGTTTATAGGGTTCAACGTTAATGTTCCAGGAACTGTGGACCTTTAATATCTATCCTAGACATTTGGGCCCTTTATACGTATGCAATGATGAAAGACTGAGAAAAATCATTCAGCCCTCTTCTCTTGCAGTTTTTTTGTTAGATTTTTTTTTCTGTTTCCACCTATGGGTATCTCTTGGATGAAATAGGAGCTAATAATGAACTTAGAAGTTTTGTTATAAATGAACAGGTGAGACGAGTATCGAGTTTCTTAAATAATGAGACGGGGGAAGAGATAAATGAAGAAATTAATGAAACAGTACCTGGAAAGATATTAATGAGCAAGTGAGGGTGAAGAAACTAAAGCCAGGAAAAAAGAAAAAAAGGCTTTCCCATAAGAAAAAGTTTGAGCTTTTATAATTACCATTCCCTCTTCCCTTTTTATGAGTGAAACCTAAAGAGCTGCGAAATTGATCTCATGGCCCTCATTTTCTCTACTGCTCCGTGTTACCCAATTCGTCGAACAGGTTTTGGTTGAGCTGTTACACCTTTTTGCGATTGAAATGAAAGTAGTTACGCTCTGTACGCACCTTAAATAAAAGGTTATATTTAATAATAGGTAAATAAGTTACATTTGCAATACTTAATCCAAAAATAAGATAGTGTGAACCAAATTGGAATATGTAATAGCTAAGTATGTTTTTAGTCTAAAAGCAGAATATGTATCAAATCGTTAAAAATTTAGTGACAGTTCTTGCTGTTCACGCTGGTTGTATTAATTTTTCAATAATGTTTAATTTTTGGATATATATTCTGATTTTAGACGAAAAAATGAGCTATTATTGCAATTAGGTTCACATAATTTTATTTGAGAACAAAGTATTGCATGTGTAATTAATTTCTATTAAATACACTGTTTACGTGCATCAATATATCCTTCTTGCGAATAGATTGGAATATATTTGTAGTTCCAGAATGCAATAATATTATAGTCGTCATTATGTTTAATACTTGGAAAAATAGCCTGGCCCTTTGGTCCTTATTTTCATGTAAAATTTCATGTAAATGCTTACCGTTGATATTTCCTCGCATGCATGATATAGGTACTGCTGTATGCTTGAAATATTATTTTAATGTCCAGTTTCCCCATTCATTATCGCTCTTATAATGGATCAATACATGCCTTAATATTTTGAAATTTTCACCGGGCATAAAATTAAGACTGGGGTGCTTTTTTAGCCCCACGTATATGTTATCATTCCTTTAGAAATGGGTCGTACAATCCACTTTGTTACAGCTATCGCCAGCCATGCGATAAGTTTCATAATGTATCCAAGTCAATTATTTCATTGCATTATTCGAAGGTTTAGAAAAACTCTGATGCAGGTAGATTTTAATTATACTGTACTCTCTGATTCCTATATCCCATACTCTAATTAACACTTATTTAGAACAGCCAGAAGGATATATATTCCAAATGACTATTCATAAATATGTCATCCGCGTAAATGTATCCCTACATCAGTTGTTCCACAAGCACAGCATTAGTTAGAATTGGTGAGAAAGCAGAATAGTCCTTTTCTTAGAAATCGAATATTAAATTTTGAATAACTGTACAGCGTACATTCTAAGCGTTAGCATCATATAAGGGAAATTTACTAATAAAATAAAAAAATACTAATTAGGGGTTCCTTGTATAAAATGATAAATTCTTGGAAATGGTTGAATCCTATTTGCGAGGAAAAACTAGAAAAAAAATACTGCATTCAGAAGGGCTTGAGGAAAACAACTTTATTTATTTTTCATTATTTTGTCCTTCTTTTTCATTCCAAGAATATAAATACAAAAAAATACTTTGAAGCATACAAGCACAAAAGCACTCCACAGTACACAGGTTTTTTCATACACTGCTACGCACGCAGGTAAAAAAATGCATTAAGTGTGAAATTCAGCATAAAAAAATGAATTGGCTTATGTGTTATTCTAACTCGGATATCCTGATCAGGTATGTTTCCAGTTATCACAATTCCATTTTTATTGCTTATTCGTTCAAGTTTTTCCAGATTAATCTGCATGTGTTTTGTGGAAATAAATTGCTATCAATTTAAAATTTAAGTTAAATTGAAATGTTTATTGTGTTCTATGAAAGATAGGAAAATAAATGGGGATTGATCAGTTCGACATGAATATCTATAAACAATGATAAAGGTATGGTACTTTTTTACACTATTTATTTAGGACGACCTGTTTCGTCGCAGAGGCAACATCTTAAAGGTACAGAAATCGTCATTTTTCTTGTTATTTTGTTTTTTATTTGGTTGCTATTACGCGTTGGTAGGGGAGAGTTGCGTTGGGTTTGAAGCGTTAATCAACTTCAGGGGAATTTCCAAGAGGGGGGAATGGTTGACAAAAATATTCTCGTCTGATAAATTACCATTCCTAATGTGCTTTCTTTTCTCCAACTCCTCCAAGCAGTCCATCCTTCCGTTTTTCTCAAGGTGGAGAATCTCCGGGACAAAGTCGCTCCTGTGGTCACTATCCCATAGGTGCTTTGCGAAATGCGATTTGTCTATCTCTCCGTTTCTTAAATGTCTTTTGTGTTACTTTGTTAATTGATACGCTGATACGCACATAGGTACAAAAATGCATTTAGGGTGAAATTTAGCATGAAAAATGAATAGGATTATGAATGTTTAGGCTTTCCGATCGGCTAGAATAAATTGTGTTAAAAAGTACCATGTCTCTATAATTGTTTACAATGAATTTTCAGAAAGTTAAACCTGAAACAATCGAGATTATTATCTATAGTAATTTATCTCCTAAATACCCATTAAGATATCATTTACGTCCTTATATAGCGAGAACTTTTCCCTAAAATGGATGTTACGTACACCACCCGTGATAACGTGGACAAGTAATTGCAGAAAATAATTTGAACATGCATTGCTGTGAAGGTTCAAAGAGTTGGAGGCGTGAAGGAAGTGCCCTGTGACGGAAATAGGGGTTGGTCGCGTACAATGGCTCACAGAGTCCCGGAAGGCCTTCATAGCACGCCCAAACACGCCACTTGGCCGTTTTATCTTACCGGGAAGGCATAGAGAGAGAGAGAGAGAGTAATGGCTGGATGCTACCAAAGCGAGAGTTCTGCACAAAGGGATAATTCGCGTCTCCTACATTAACAAGTACTTATGATCTAAAATACGAGGTTGGTCTTGAACGTACATTTCACCAAAGGGAGCTTCCATACCATTCGAAGAAGATAAAAAAAATTGGGACTGTTTTTTTTGGCCTTGTATTGTCACAGATATGGTCATCACCGAGGTCCAAGGGGTTGAAAAATAAAAGCTTGGATATCAAGGCATCGAACCATAGTTTTTCAAAGGCACTCAACATTCAGAAAGCCAGTAACATTTACTTGTTTACCTCCAGGGATCAAATTTAATGATTAATTTATTTATTACAGAGGAAATATTTATCCCATTTCATATTTGAAGGGGTTAGAAGCCAAGGGTTATATGCAATTTATTTTCAAAGCAGAGTTAGGTACAGAAATTAATATAAGAAATGTACAAAAACTTGGTGGCCAAGGGATATAAGTGAGTCTCTTTTTTGTGCCGATATCGAGTGGAAAATTAAATGCAATGCTAAATATCCCGTTCATCTCGTTTGTTTACTTTGCATAACTTCTGTACCTATTCTATTTAGAAAACCTAACTCTATTTAGAAAAAAGCACTTGTACCCCTCGGCTTCTCACCCCCTCATTAATTCTTTTTCATACCTCGGTTTCCTGTAACAACTCCTCCCCTTTTGCACCAGTAAAGCCCTCCCTATCATGCAGGTAGCTCTGCGCAGTCCTGTGCGCGGCTCAGTATAGATTCAGATTTCCCGCAGCTTCACTACCAATTTTCAGAAGTGTGCCATCATTTCCTCTCGTGGAGGTCGCGAATGAGAGATATGAAATACAGCTTCGACCTCACCTGATTCTGCGGGTGTACTAGCGATGGGAGGCAGAGGATATAGCAGGGGGATAGCAGCAAAAAATATCTCCCGGTGTGCAGGTCTGGGTCTAATTATGGGTGCCTACGGCTGTAAATATCGGGAAATTTATCGCGATACCGCCTCTCTGCACCGCCACCTGGCCGGTAATAAATTCAGTCAATCGCCGTAATGGCCCGTTGTTCTTCATCGACTTAACCTACGCGCAGGTCCTAGCCGGGACGTGTTTATATAAACCATCATAGCAGTCGGTGTAAGTTTGGGGATGCATGGAAATCGTACAGGTCACCTTAGTATCACGTCATGTAAATATTTTATTATTCCCACGAGAAAAAGCTATCGTAAATACTGCTTAAACTCACCTTTGTATTTTTGGTACACGCCTGAATATTTTCGGGTCAGTGAAATCCATACCATTCCCGTGTTAGGTTTCGTATGTTTAAGCCAATGAAACTCATTGCAAAAAATGATTGCGCTGTTTACTTAGCTAAGCTAAATAGCAGTTTTGTATTGCACCTTCATAATACATTCACTTCTGCCAACATATCAGTACTAAATATTTTGCTGTCATTTACCTTTTGCCTGGATCATTTTATTTGAAAACAATTCTGATTTAGAACAGAAGAATTAATTTAAGGGTTACTTTTTACTATTTTTGTTATGTTTATAGACCTGTTCATGGAATGCAAGTAACAGGTACGTTTTCTTAGTTAAACTACATGTGTTATGCCAACTTTTCTGAAATTACTTTTCATTTTCAAGGGATACAACTTATAATTGCTAGGCATTACATTTCATGCAATGATTAGTCCAGTCTCGTCTCGAGTGAACCATCATCGCAGTTGGTAAAGTTTTGGGTTGCTTAATTTTTATTAAAGTCTCCTCAGTATTTCGCAAAGTAAACTTAATAACAAAGTTAAAACAAAGTAGTAATTTTACAATTTCCACGATCAAAATCAATCGTAAATTCCGCTAAAATTCATATCTATATTTATAACAGGAGTATGAAAATTTTCATCTTTGGTCATTCCAAGCCGTCCCAATGCTGGGAATTATATTTTCAAGTTCATGAAATTAATCACAAAATATGAGTGCGCCATCTGATTAGTTTAGGTAAATGAAAATAGCCTTTTTGTTGCTTGCTCGTAAAATAGGTCTACTGCTGCCAATAGTAAAATAGTATGTATTTTTCTATTATTTACTTTATTTTACTTATCTTAAGTATTTTAACATTTATGGCTATTTTATTTCTTATTAATAATGTTTTGTTTTTACTATCTCTTTCTTTGCATTCAACCTTGGGGGATTTGTATTTTTGTCATTTTTTTCATCTTATTTTATAAAATGTATTGCTAAGGAAAATCTTTTAAGACTTGCAAAAAACTTGGGTGGTTGGATTAGATCAAAGGAACTTGCGTAGGAAATGGATATTTGTCTTAGCTTTTCTATGGAATATGGATTAATTGCTATGGGCAATCCTGGAAGACTTGCGGGTTAGATAAGAAGTAAATGAAAGGATTCCTGAGGTTATTTAAAGTCCTGTCACATTTTAATGTGCAAATTTCCCTTCTATATGAAATATTATATTCATATTAATGAAAATCTGGTCGTTCGTACTGTGCCTATATTATTTCTGTGTCCCGCACATTTTTTCCATTCATTTAGCGCACCCGATGTGCAAACTCCCCTGCATTCTGCTGAAATGTGCTACGGATAAAAATTGGGTTTAATGTCAAGCTTTGTGAGTAAAACTGGAATTTTTGTGCTATACTGTTCAAACAGTAATATTCGAAACAAATAGGTGTGTTATTAATATTTTAGCTCATTCGCCAGTGTTATTTTTATCTATATATTTGAGTTTAACTGCCTCAAAATGTCTCAAAATATTCTATGGTACAAGGATTTTTTATCTGGAACTGTAGGCTTGCTATCTTTCGTCACAGTTGGCGACTCCCACATTTGACCCGCGCCGGCCCAGAGCCAAATTAATTTCATTAGCATCCGACTGCAACGGTCTAAAATCTGTTCAGCACAATGATGCGGCACTGGTTTGATTATTATTGCCGTGACATGCTAGACGTGTCGTTCCCCGGAGTTCAAAAGCCTTGCTCAAGCGCCGCGGGCAGAATCCATTTGGCGGTTTGAAACTTGTGCCGAGCAAGCCGGGGCGGATACGTAAGAGTCGGAGACTCGGGGTGGGGATGCAAACATCCTCCAGCATCCAGGATGGTCCCTCGCGTGAATTAATCATCCGGTGGTCCCGAGAATGGTGTCACCGTTTCTGCAAACTAGAGGCTGTTTTGACGGTCTCCAAGTGATATTCTGGACAGCGTGTGAGTATAACTGACAGATATTTGGGGAACTCAGTCGTGAGTCATCGTCAAGTGGGTTAAAGTGTCCCCGATGCTGTCGTAAAATACCCGGATATCTACTTGCCTGGGCAATTCCTCGAGGTACTTGTATCCATAGATAGTCATCGCTTACTTGAGAACCATAACCTGTTTTAGGCGCACGATTGAATAATTGTCCCAACAAAAAGATCTGCACCAAAAATGCTTTAGTTGAAAAATTATCTCCTCCTATTGTTGAAGATGATGCAATAAATTACCATGTTTTATGTACCTACTTCTTACTAAAATCAATGAACCACGTTTCGTAAAGGCGTTAGTTTTTACCTGGGCGTAAACATTAGTTTTTCCATACGCATTCATCCGGTCGTTTGCTTTCTTATTAGCATTTATGCTAAAATAAACATTACTTTGAAAACGCTTAACAATATTATTCCATCGAGAACTTGCAGTTTTTGTATAACCATCATTATTTCATGATATTTTTCAGGAAATGACATTGTGATGACTTCAATTGCACTCACAGAAGTCTCCAAATTGCACTTTCTTGCAAGTTATCTAGATTCAAATTAAGATAAAAATTTAAAAAAATATATAATTAGCACGCGATTATAAAAATAAATAGCTAGTCGAAAGGGGGATTAGAACTAACTCTAAATCACTGAAAACTCTATGTTAAGTTTTCTAAATAAATTTGACATAAATTTTATGCTACTTCTTAGGTCGAAATTACGTTCCAAAGAAATATTGATATAAATTACGTCAGTAAGTACTATTTTACCTTGTCGAGGTATTTTTAAGACACCTTTAGACTAATGTGAAACGTCGGGCCAAAATTGACAGTGCGGTATAAATATAGTTATATTACGCGTAGAAAAGTAATGATTAATCATTTAAAAATTAATTCATTGTAGAGTCGTTAAAAAGCAGTATCATGAAGCAGGTAATACCACGGATTTGAATCGCATATGGTATATGGAGCGATCGGGACTTGACTTTTGATTTGGGCCAACACTGAAAAATAAATATTTCTAGGAGAAGTATTCTAGGAGGAATTTACCAGGCGCCATGGTAAAATATAGGAATATACTGAACCGGAGAGTTTTTCGTGTGGAAATGTGTATTTTATTTATAACATATACTGGCTGTTCGTGAATAACAGATTTTAGAACTGTTCTTTCTATTGAATTGGATGCAAATGAATGGGTCACCAAAATGAACAGTTCATCCAACCTATTCTTTCGGCAGTGAAGTTTTTGATGTTACAGATTATACCAATATTTATTCACACACACAGTGTTGGAAGCCGGGAGCCGCTGGAGACTCGGAAGATACACGCTAGGCTTAGATTACTCGGGCAATTGAGAATGGATATCTTTAAGCATCATAATCTTGGAGCATCACTGTATTTCCAGGTCCAACAGAAGCGATAAATTAAGATAGATATTTAATCGAACGGGAATTCGTTTTTCCGCCGAGCCATAAAGGACTTAAATAAATTATAATCGTAATTTTATATTTCCTTATTATGTGTAAACGCCTGCTATCCTAACCCCTCCTGCCGCACGCCTTTATGCGGCTTGAGGGGTAGTAAGTAGATGTAGACTAATTAGTAGTGGATTCCTCTATGTAGCATTCAAATTATTGCTAAACTCGTTATATAAATTGATTTTTTAATGCATAGCACGACGGGAGAATATTTCGTTCTAGTGTTATTTAAAGGAGGCACGCCTTTAATATGGACGCCAACATCTTTACAGTCGTCTGGGTAAACAGAAAATTATTCAGTGCACTCTTAGACCTTGGACCTAATTTTCATTCTCCCCTAGTTTTCTTAAGGGATAAAAGTGACAGTTACGTTCATTTAAAAGAGGAAAATAATATTTCTCCCCCTTGATACGCCCATTGGAGCGGGAAACGCTCCTGACTTCGGTAGCCACGCATAATTTTTTAATTAAATTTTTGTTTATTTTGCATATCCCTGGCATCAGTGGCCATACCGTGCTTAACAGACCTTCGTGACGGTCGGTACCAAGGGGTTAATAAATCGTAAGTGCGTAACTAATGTAATGAAATTCAACGCAATGTGATATACAGCTTCCCGCGATGCAATTTGATGTACACACAATTTGGAATTTGAGTAGGTGGGCTCGGCTGGATCACCACAGGAAAGGGGTCGGTGTAGCGGATGACGCACGTGGTACTAGATGGAATGGGGTAGAGCCTGGAGGGTGAAATGCTATTACTTCGCGCATGTGATTATGGGGGCTCAGGGTCTCGGCAGGTGAAGGATGGATAAGGGGGGTGAAAGAGATGCATCTCGGTGAAAGGAACATGGAGAGTAACGCCCTGAGAATCAAAATACTTGAGGTGAAGTTCGTGATGGACTACTTACAAATTGAAACTTGTAAAGACGAGCGTGATGCGCCCACTCCCAGCGGGCTTCCCCCGCTCTTTGCAATGCAGGTCCACAGACTGATAGGCGAGTTTCTAATTTTAAAATGTAGATAAAAAAGGCAGGGTGTTATGTACAAATTCAATTGGAATGTTCATGTACAAATTGAGGTCAGAGGACCTCTTTAAACACAACATTGGAAGTAATTACTCTACCCTCTGTTAAAAGCACATGATGACTCATACTTACGTATCAACAGGAGATTGAATGTGGAATCAGCCGCATTTTGATAAAAGTTATTTAAAGAATGCGAGATATTGTTGCAAATGAACAAATGTATCAGTTTGTGCGCCGTTAACGTCAGGAATATTTACCGTTTTTTGTTTTTTTTTAATTATTTAAAAACAAATTTTAGAATGAAATAGCAATATTTAGGAAGTAAGATATGCCGTCGCATGTTCTCTGATAAATTCTGTGCATTTTGGTACCTCATTTGTAGAGTTTAGCTGTGTATAAGTTGAGAAAAATGTATCTATACAGTAGAAATAATATAGGAGATCGTAGGCTTTCACGGGGTGTTCACAAATACTGTTGATAAAATCTTCTAGGGGGTGGCACCGGGTAAGGCTTTGTAAGGCCAACGTTTCGAAGAGAAACTCCATGATTGTCAACTCGGCTAAGACTGACTGTCTTAGCCGAGTTTAAAGCTGAGGCTAAGACTGCCTAGTTTTTGTCCACGCCGGGTTTTTATACTGAGCAAGCCAAATGTCGGTTGAGACCCATTGTTACCCAGCCAATTAAAATTGGCTTAAGGGGATTTGAATTACAATTGAGTCCGTGGTCCTTGTATTTTATCCATCAACGATCTCCATATTCGGCTGACGTTCTGCCCTGAGTCTCGGTTAAACTTTTTCTCCATGAGATATATTTGTATTGCCTAAAATTTATTGGAAGTCCATGACCAGGCTCATTAGAACGGTAATGATTTATTTCCGCTGTGTTATTGTGGTTATCTTGAGCGATGCACGACTCATCGAATGATTCATTTGATGATCCGTCAGCTCGCCGATAGTGGTCCGTTTTCATTCACAAAAAGAAAATAAGAACCCGTGGTATAAAGCTAAGAGGTGAAAGAGAAGGGGAAATAAGAGTGGGAGGGGAGATTGAAGGGGAAGAAAAATTGCAAGGGGTGGTTGTGCGCCCTAACTGAGTAAATTGATGGTCTCATGTAGGCAACAAAATTAGTACCCACTTTAATGCTTTTACGAATCGGAAAATTCAATTTTTCGGAGATTTAAAGTGGGCTGTATTTCAGGACACTGAGCTGGCAAGGACTTCTTCAATTTTCTCCTCAGCGAAGATTTAGTTACCTACTGGTGTTTGAAATTCTTTGCTTTTAAGACCTCCACCTATAACGCTAACTTAAAAAAACACGTTTTTTTAAAGTACAAAGTTAGAAATTTGTATGTACCGGTGGCAATAAGACCCAGAAAGAAGGTTACTGCCTTTATTTAACGCGATGAGTGATTACAGAAAGGACCATTGATCAGTTCCCTCGTGCACGATTATACAAGTATTCCCTTTTTTACTGAGTCTTAGGAGAGAAACGATAGCTGTATTTATTTTTGTGAACAAAAAGGAAACCACGTTATTTTTATAACATTTCATTATTATGATAAACATCTGAATTAAAGATTGAATATCCTGGTGCTAACGCCCTTTATGTTAAGTCACCGATTACTTAATTACTTAGATTTATCTGATTTCACGCGGAAGAATTAGCAACAAAGGTAGTTGTGATGCATAAAAAAAACTAATTTTCAGTTGATGACAAAAAGCAACATATAATTTAAATGCAAAAGAGTTATCTTTCAAAACCAACATAAAGAGTGAGTATGTCCTCTAATTATCAATGTGGTTTTCGACACGAAGCAGCGAAAAAATTCAGTGGCAAATATCCTTAAATTAGTCATCAAATTTACTCCAGCAGCTCTGATAGATAAATCATCAAAATCAGATTTTAGGAACTCGTGCTGTGAATTTGACCTCAAAATAATTTCACGATGCTTATTTTTTTCGTATTATTTAGTGAGTGAAAATTTTATCGCGCGAAATCCATACCATTTAATTATTTTCAAAGCTAAAATGAACAAGCAGATATTAGTGGTATCCATTTTCAGAATTAAAAAAAACACAATATTGATTCGTCCCAATTTATCGTGAACGCGATAATATGAAAATGTTTCGGCGAGTTACCGGATTTTTTCTCTCCTCCGTCAATAAGATAAAATCCGGTAATGCGGCCAGATAATGAGATATTCTTTGAACCATAGAGTGGAAATATCTTCGATTAGGCTTCGGTGATTTTCATAACCAGATACATACAAAATAGATGGAGTCTGTTTTTAGATAAAAAAATAAATTTTTACTCCAGCTCCCTTACAAATTCGACCCCCACTCCTTCCTCCACTGTAAAAAAAAACATTCTTCAAACGCTATTCACAGGATAAATCAAAATGACATATCTCTAGCCTAGATTCAATGGAGTAAGTCATTCGCCTAATGCCTTGTTTGGGTATTTGTCCCTAAGCTTCTCCTCCGAGCCCCCTCATATTTCTTAATGTTTTTCCTGCTGCTTTCCTCGCACCAACGTTCTTTCGTTCCCATGTGTTAAAAATCATGAAGCAATTTGGGCTTGGAATTTTTAATCCATTATATCCTCTGTGACTTTTTTGCCATGCGTAATCGGCGTGAAGAAAATTATATTTTCGTCTTTCGAAGACAGCATTTTTTTTACTACTCATTTTCTAGATTGTATTTACTCTTGAATACTCGGCCTTCCTTGATATACGTGGCTCGATATCTTTGAATGAATGTATTAGTTATCTAAAAATGATTTGCGAATGCGTTTCATCAATTTAATTTTGAATGAGAGTATCAATCATGTTTTGATTATAAAATTATCGCAAATGTACGAGCAAAGCTGGTTACACTTTTTATCTGGACGTCAGACCTGCTTTTTATGCTAATTTAGTGTCTCATGAATGAACCTAATACAGTTTTACTAATATTATTCATTATTCCCTTTCATGAACAACGGATTTCCCAATTTAATTCAATTTTAGAGTGTTGGTTTCAATTTGTTCTAGTTTGAAATGATGCAACATTATTTTGTTAAATTTTATGGTACACTTGATTTTTATCGCCTTTGTATTCATCTAATTATTGAAAGTATTTCTGGGGAGATTATTTTTTGGTTGAGTTCTGATGCTGACATGTTCTTATATAAATTATCATACTTCACATCTCAAAAGTACCAGCATATTCTTTTACCTTTATCACAATCAATACAACAGTCATCATTCCGCTGGATTGCTGTTCGAAATTCTATTTCTCTTGGATTGCCACTTTAGATGACTGAAGTACTGGTGCAGTTATTTCCTATGCATTGCTTCTGTTTCCATGCTTCCTTCAGAAAAAATCACCCGACAGTCCATCCCATGAAGTCAGTCAGAAATTAAGAGTTATGAATACCATAATCTATGTTATAATTGCTGACATCTAAAGCTTAGTTTAAAACCTATCCAAAATTATATGATAATTTGGAGCCTATAAAAAATAGATTTTATGGGGATTTGCAGTGACAAACTAATTCTACTTTCGAAATTATTTTGTAGGAAAGGAATAGCGTTTATGCATAAGTCATGAAGAGATGTAATTTATTTGATATACTAGTTTGGTTATATTTCATGTATCCTCTTACATTCATCCTTTATCGAAACTATTAGTGCATTCATTCCGTCCTGAGTCTAGTTTTGAGCGCATTTTCGCCAATTTATGTATCTATGTCAGTAATTAAATCTCAGAAATGGATTTTTTTATGTATCGGAATTTTCAACTTCCCTGCATCAGGGAAAAAAATATCGTTTTACAGATCATTTTCAGCGGTATTTCAATATCTCAACATTTTTCATAATTGGGAGTAAAATAAAATGATTTAATACGAGAAAAAGTACGAAATAACTACTTGGTATTTTATATCTTTTTTTTAAATAGGCCTAATTTTCAGACTATAGACCGACCGAATTGCACTAATTTTGCTTTCAAGTCATACTTCAATTTTATTTTTTTTCTTTCCATTCGAGATGTCATTTTTTTGTTACGTTTTGTCTTCCTCTCTTTTTATCTCTCTCTCTCTTTGCGTTCCTCAAAACGAATGGCCGTGCCATGACGTCACTCCCCGATCTGCTTCCGAAAGGGGAGCGAGAATTTCTCCTAGATTTATGGCTCGTGAATATTCGCGGCGGCGCAGACAACGGACCCTCCTTAAATTAAAAGAGTGGTCTTTCCTCCTTCCTCGCTGTTTCTTTGCTTTTTTTTTATTACCGAATGCCTTGCACCGGGGGGTCCATTTTTACGGGGCTTAGATTGGCTGGTGCATTTTCCGAAACCGACCTGCGGGGCCGTAGCATCGGACGGATGGCCTGGAGAGAGGAATACAGATTGAGCTCCCGCGCATTTTTGGGATCGAGGCTACCGCTGAGAACTACTCTCGAAAAGAGCCGTTCATGAACGAATGGTTCACAGCGAGCGACTCATTGTTGATTGAATTTTGTTTACTTAGGAACCATTCCTTACTTTTTTTAAAAATTGATGTTTTGAATGAAAATTTTTAAAAATTAAAACTTGCGTGAAATGGTCCACCTCAGGTATCATATATTTTATTTACGCATTGTAGTGGTCTAATGAAAGGGATGTAAAGTATTTTTAACGTGAATGTAGAAAAAATCACGAATTTTTAGCAATATAATGTCCTAAAAAACAATACCAGGAATAATCTCTATCGTAACAGGCTCAACTTTGTGGAGGTTCATTCTAATAAATAAAAGCGAACAAACTATGTATAAATCCACCAATTTATTTTTGTGGTACTACTAGTTTCGACGCAGCGGCATACCTGATGTACCTGATGATGACGCCGCTGCGTCGAAACTAGTAGTACCACAAAAATAAATTGGTGGATTTATACATAGTTTGTTCGCTTTTATTTATTAATACCAGGAATTATTTTTTTAAATGATAAACAGCAAGTTTCATGGGGAAGAAAACATTGTTTTCAAACTATTTTTGGCATATATGTTAAGCGGCCGATTAAATTTGATTGGACTCGCCGGTGAGATCATTAAAAATGCCCGATATAGTTCATAAATTGATGAATCCAAGTACAGTTTATTCAGCATTAGGTACTTACATCAGACTAAGCATGAGCGGATTAAGCATCAAATTTGGAGGAATATTGTCATGATATGGGTTCGGAGATTACGGAGAGACCCCCGGGAAAATGCCTCGCTCTCTCGTGCAGAATTTAAAAAAAACATTATTTTGCGCATTTTGGAGACTAAAATTTCCTTGTCATTCTTTACAACAGAAGATTTTAAAAATTTTTAGACATATGAAAAGTTTAACAATACAGAATAAATAAATTGCTAAAAAACGATTTAACGAATAAAAATATTTAAAAATTGATAAAATCAGGGGGGGGTCATGACCCCTCGCACCCCCAAAATCCACCGCAGACTGTTGGTTGTGGTTGGTTGCGTTGCTTTATATAGTGATACACTTGGTAGCAGAATCCACAGAATATGACTTGTTCTTAATGAACGATTTATACTCAGAAGATTCAGGTTGGGGCAGATTTTAGATTTTGCGTGATTGAATGAATGGGAATTTACTAGGAAGGTATATCCTTCTTACCGCCTTTGAAATAGGCATTCCATTTTGGCAATGCAAGTTAGTTGCCAAAAGAAATAGATTTTTTATCACAACAAGCGATTCATTGCTGAGAGCGGAATGATTTCAATCATGATTCTCCGGTTAAATCATTTAAATTTTACGTTATTAGTCGATGAATTCACGTACGGTTGAGTTGGCTGCGTAGCTTTAGAATAAAGTGAAAGAGCTGCTTGCCGAATCCGGTGAACATGAGTCGTAGTTGATCAACGATTTATATTTAGCGGATTCAGATTAATTAAATAAACTTATTTCTGGACTTACCACGTAGTACAGATTATGTCCCGACGTTTCCTGATACCTTCTGGTCGCTTCTACAAAGGTGATTGAGATTCGAATTGCAGCAGATTTAGATTTTGTGGGAATTATGAATGGGAATTTACTCGGGAAGGTTTTTCCTTCTTTACCATCTTAAAAGGGAAAAAATTGAATTCAGGCTGGTTGACGGAGGGATCAATTTTTATCGCCGTGAGATGATTTTGATTTAGTTCGGTACACTATCGACTTAAATGGAAATAAAATGTGGTACTTAACATATATTATGATAAGATTAAAAATCACCTCAATCCACTACGAATGCATCTAGGATTCCTAGATTAGGTTCTGTCTAATGCAGTTCTATTATTTCAAATGATTTCATGCTTAACTTTGTGAAACATTTCCATTATGGAAAACGAAAGAATAAACTTTGTGAGGTAACTTAGTATATGCGAGGGCGGATTTTTATCAACCTTCGATTACTCAACAAAAACACCATACATACGATAGGCGAGTACTTCGCAGGTAGGACAGCTTCGCGTCCTCCGTACCACACGATGAAGTCATTTATGGCCGTAAGGTGTTAGTTTAAGGTTATAGCAATCTCATTAACTACACTGTCTCAATTGATTCTCCCGCCAACTGTGCGCTGTGGAGAGACAGCCCGAAAACTCGCCGAATGGCTCCAGCATCGGCATGACTTCACCTTCACCATACCGATAAAAGAGTATTTCTTAACGCAGTGTGGTGAGAGTGTGAAACAATATGAAACATTACGACAATTCCCATTCAAAACAAAAGAAGAGACATGCTGACTTCTGGAAATGTTCTGATCGATGATGACACCCGTCAGCACTGATGCAGCCCAACTGCTCCTTGAGCAATATCAGTGTGACATTTTCGATCACCCGCCGAGCAATGTCGACATAGTGTCGTGTGACTTCCATCTTTGAGCTGAAATGAAGTTACTTGGAGGGAAGTGTTTCCAAACGAGCGATGAGCTTCAGAAAATTCGTAGTAAGTCATTGGCGGCAACATTCCATGAAGAAGGTGTAGTAATGCTTGTCCACAGGCACGACCAATTCCTCAAACGCCGAGGCGATTATGTCGAAAAGATACAAGTCCGCTCAACATTTAGAAATGAAAACATTTTTAATCATTCACTTCGTCTTCTGTTCATGGCCCAATGGAGGTTGAAAAAAATTAACGGCCCTCGTATTAAAGCCACCGCGCCGAACTTGATATTTAAGGAGATGCATGCATGATCAATGCATGAAAATGTAACCATGTTGTGGCATTTTTTTAGTTTTTTTATTTTTTTAGTCCCCCCCCCCCCAAAATTTCTGGTACCCCCTCCCCCCCCCCAGAAATTCTTCGAATTTCCTCGAACTTCCTCCGAACTTATCCGCAGAACTTCTCCCGCCAAGAACTTTTCGCGCTAAGGTTTTTTCGCGCAAAGGATTTTTCGCGCAAAACGCCTGTAGCAAAACCCTGTCTCGCAAAATCCTGTCTCCGGAAAATGCTGCCTCCGGAAAGCAGCATCCGAAAGCCAGCACCGGAAGCCAGCACCGAAGCCAGCACCGAACCCAGCACCGAACCCAGCCTACCTGCAATCCAAGACTTATATAGGACTACTGCGGAGGAATACTTACTCCTTGGCAAGCAAGGGGAAATCGGTGCTAAGGCCTTAGTATTGCACTTGGAGTGAGAAGTTTTACCATTGTCCTATCACAACTCTCTCTCCCTCCAACACCTCACCCCAGTATCTCCCTCCCCTCCATGTGTTCCAATGAACTATCCCTCTGATTCCTCTGATGTCTCCAACCCAGAAGTTGAGGGGAAAATTCTGGGTGCTGTGCTGTTGTCTCAAAACCAGGGAATGCTGATTTTGTGGAGCGGCCGTTCTATGCAGAGTGGCGCCGTAGTTGAATTCGCCTGCCTACCCCTCCACTCCCTGGAAGAATCCTTCCCCTCAAATCCTGGCTTTTCCTGAATAGGAGAGCCCTCTTTCTGGTCGTGACCTGCTGGGAGTCACATGTCTTGCGAGCCATGGCATATTTAGAGCAATTTTCTGCTGGTATTTAGCTGGTAATGTTTTCTTTTGGGATCATGAATTACTATCATTGTTTTCTGTAATACTTCTGATTTTTTGAATACTCTACTTTGAATAGATATCGTACGGTAATAACTCGTAAATTGTTTTTGGCTACCTTTTTCTTGTGAGCTGTTTTTCTTGTTTGTGGAGTCTTTCCCTGATCCAGCATGTGACCGACGGTTGGAGTATTTCCCTTGTCTGGACTTACGTGAAAAATCAACCAGATTTTACGACGTAACGTCACATTTTGGTAGCACAGTTGTGGTTCGATTTCCTGTCCTTTCGTCGAGGTCTCCGAGTGCTGGACAATGGTGACAATTCTCCACTATTTCTCCACTTTTTGCAGTTTCTGGTTGTTTCTCCTCTTAAATGTGAGTTATTTTATGTTCCATTAAGTGCTTTTTGGTTCGTGTGGGATTACGTGACTAATGTTGCCGACTTTTCCTCGTGGTCTTATGCCATTTGACATAATTGTTCGTAATGCTCGTAATGTTCTTGATAGTTTGGATAGCAGCTAGTTATTCTCGCACCCCTTTATCTCTATTGGACTCTTCTAATAATGAGAGATAGTTTTATTTCTCGCTCTTTCTCTCTCTTTTTCTCGTTGTCGTCACTTCACTTTTCAAAATGCCTGGAGGTACTGACAACCCGTACGAAAAAACTTATTTAACCACGGGCGAGGATCGTAAGGCCAGGGGTACGGCTAATGTGTCCGTAGGAAGTGAAGTTTCTAATAATGAACGGGAATCTTCTTTAGAAGTGGTTCCACCTCGCCCAACGCACGAGGAAAGCAGTGATGTTCACGTCTCTCACGAAATGTCTGCTTCTCAGACATTGCCAGTTTCTGAAGGGTTAGTAATTGTCAAACAATTGCTCAGTGATTTTCCGCCATTTGAAGTGTCAAACAGTGAGAATTGGTTTAATTTCATGTTAAAAGTTAATGAAATCGTTTCTTTGTCTTTGGTTCCTCTGTCAACGTTATTGTACCTTGTAGTATCTAAACTACCTGCCAGCTCTCGTCATTTTTGGTTGTCTATGTTAAACTTGAATCTCGCATGGTCTCAAATCACAGAAAAAGTTTGGGCTAGAATTGTTAGTGACAGAGAGTTTGATCGCTTGATCACTACGAAAGTTAAGAGATTTCAGTTCCCTCGCGAAACGCCCCACGATTTCGTGTGTTCTGTGCGTAATGCCACTCAGGTGCTGGGTTTGCAGTATTCCGAGTCTTCTATTGTGCGACTCATTATTCAAGGGTTAAATCCTTTAACAAAATCTGCAATTATGTTTTCAAATCAGCCTAACACATTTGTAGAATTGGACTCTGTTATCACGCAGGCTTCTAAACATTTAATGGACTGTGCTGAATATTCCAACACTTTCCATCGTATCTCTAGGAATACGTCTTCTGTTGCCTCTTCCAGTGCGCCTAGGGAAGTTTCTTTTCCTATTAATTGTTCTTACTGTCATAAACCTGGCCACAAAGTGAACGAGTGTCGCAAAAGACGACGATTTACTCAGCCTGCCGTGAGTTTGATGAGTGTCCGTGACAAGTGTTCGACTCGATTGCCAATATTATCTATTAATCTTCATTCTATGCCATGCCAGGCTCTAATTGACACTGGGTGTTCAGTTTCACTGTGTGATGAAGATTTCTTTGCTTCTCTGAAATGTTGCCGGAGAAAGGTTATTCGTAAGAATGTTGACGTCGATTTAATCACTGTGTCGGGGCAGCCTTTTCATATTAATTCCTCTGTCTCACTCAAGGTTCAAATAGGCAAGTTTTCTTGGAACCACGTGTATTATCTAGCTAAAATCCCGTTTCCCGTGTTACTGGGTGTGGATTTCATTTGTAATTCAAAGATGATTATTCGTCCGGCGAACGTCAGTTTTGAAATTGCCCCGAATTCTCTTTTTTCTTTTACGGACAATTGCGAAGCGTTTAAATCGGCGCCAGTTAGTAACTCGTCCGAATCACATGTTCTGTCGTCCACTGAAATCACGTTGTGTGATAAGTTGAAGGGCTTATTGTCAAAATTTCCTGATGTGATTTCTCAAGAATTGGGGGTCACATCTGTTATGACATACGAAATTGAACTGCTAGATTCAACTCCGATTCGATCCCATCCTTATTTGTTGTCACCTCCAAAGGCTAATTTAATGAAGAAGCACATCCAATCTTTACTTGATAAGAAAGTGATTGAGGTTTCCAATTCAAACTGGTGTTCGCCAGCTTTTCTAGTGCCTAAAAAGGATGGATCTGAAAGACTTGTGGTTGATTACCGTAAGTTAAACAAAGTTGTTAAATCAGACGGTTATCCAACACCTTCTGTTGAACATGCATTCCAATATCTTGCTGATGCAAAATATTTCACTGTTCTTGATCTCAATTCTGCCTTTCATCAAATACCATTATCTGAGAATTCTAAGAAATTAACTGCTTTTGTGACGCCGTTCGGAGTGTACCAGTATAATAGATTGCCATTTGGTTTTGTAAATTCTCCTCAAATATTTACTCGTCTCATTAATGAAGTTTTGGGCGATTTGAAATATTCATGTGTCTATCCATATATTGATGACTTGTGTATCTATTCCAAGTCTGCTGAAGACCATGTATCTCATGTTAATGCTGTCCTCAACAAACTACGCAGTGCCGGTTTGACGGTGTGCGAGGACAAGGTTAAGCTTTGTGTGGAATCACTCACTTTTCTGGGCCATCTCATCACAAATGGAACCTTGCAAGTTGATCCTGAGAGAGTGAGACCAATTGAACAATTCCCAGTTCCCAGAAATGTGAAGGAAGTGGCCAGATTCATTGGACTTTGTGGGTTTTACTGCAAGTTTATTCCAAGGTATTCTGAAATTTCTATGCCACTGAATCGCTTGAAACGTAAAAATGTTCCTTTTCAATGGACAGCCGTTGAAAATGAGGCTTTCTGCCAGTTGAAGAAAGCTCTCACCAATCCACCAGTATTATCTTTCCCTCGATTTGACGAGGAATTTCATTTATTTGTCGATGCCAGTAATTTGGCGGTTGGTGCCGTTCTGAATCACAAAGTAAATGGTGATTTTGTCCCTGTGGCTTTCGCTAGTAAGGCACTCTTGGAACATGAACGTAAATTTTCTTCTTATGAATTGGAGTGTCACGCAATTCATTTTGGAATTCAAAAATTCAGTGTTTACTTACAAGTAAAACCATTTCACTTGTACACTGATAATGGTGCCTTGACATGGCTTTTCTCTCATCCTAAGCAGTTGGGCAAATTAGGCAGGATGGTGCTTAAATTATCCTCTTATAAATTCACTGTGCATCATGTTCGAGGATCATCTAATTCTGTCGCAGATTGTCTTTCTCGCATTGAGCCATCCTCATCTACAAATAGTCATTTAGATGTGGAATCAAACACTCATAAGGAGTCAGCTGTTCCTTATTCTTGTGTGTTACATAAATTGCCTTTGTCATTTGTCGACATTCGAAAACACCAAGAAACCGATCTCGTTCTAAAGGATATTTTCAATCAGATTAATAATAATTCCTTGAACGACAAAAACTATTTTCTGAAGGGACAGCTATTATGTTATGGGAATTCTAAAATTAAGCGAGGAAGAGCTGTTTTGCCTACGGTCTTGAGGCCTATGATTTTTCAATATTTTCACTGCTCAAGTATGTCTGCTCACTTGGGCATGGCTAAAACTTATGATAAGATTAGCAGACACTTTTGGTGGAAGGATATGAAAAGAGAGGTTTATGACATGGTCAGAAAATGCCATCTGTGTCAAACTTGTAAACCCAGAAATGCTCCACCTCCTGGCATGCTATCGTCGCACAATCCTTCTGAAGTTTGGGAAAGACTTTATATTGATTTTGTGGGACCTTTACCTTTGACTAAAGGTGGACACCAATATGTACTTTCTCTTATTGATGGTTTTTCTAAATTCTGTTTTCTTGAGCCAGTTCGTAAGGCTACGGCTGGTTCGGTTGTTTCAATACTCACTCAAAGAGTATTCCCGAAATTTGGTTTCCCTAAATATTTGGTGTCTGATAATGCACAAGTTTTTAAATCTCATGCCGTTAAGGAGATGTGTTTGCAACTGGGGGTTAAGCAAATTTTTGTTTCTCCATACTATCCCTGTTCTAATCAGGTAGAGAGATTGCATAGAAATCTAAAATCTGCACTCAAAGTAAATGACAGGCAAGCCCGCCTGAATCATGTTATTGCTAATTTAAAAAAGGCCAGAAATAGGTATAAAGAATCCTATAATAAATCTCACTCCCAAATCACTTTCTGTGTGGGAGATCTTGTTCTCTGCAAAAACCATCCTGTCAGTTCTAAAGGTGAACAGAAAATGGCAAAACTGGAACCTCTGTGGAACGGACCTTTCGTCCTTAAAAAGTATCTCTCTCCTGTAACAGTTATTCTGGAAGTTTCTCCTGGGAAAGAGAAAATTTGTCATGTTTCTCATATAAAGGCATATCATGGTGGCATTGCTAATTCCAGTAATTAAAAGGAGAGAAATATCATTGATTTTTTTTTATTTTTCTCAATGAATGCTAATGTTTGCTTTCTCAAATACTATTTTGATGCTTGATTTCGGTGTTGAATTTCTCTTGATTCCTAATAATATTGTTTTGAATAATGAATAATAAGTCTATTTCTATGCTTGTAATTGAAATTGTTCTGAAATATTGTATTGTACTTGCTTATTCACATCTGCTTAATTCACTCGTGTAATTTAGTGTTGGTCTACTGTGATTGTGAGATGGGGTAAGGTGGAGGAATTATGGGTGCTTGGAGGGAGAGGACGGGAGAATAACTTGGGGGGAAATCCCCGAGATGGCTCGTTTCCAGATAAGCTGTGGAGGTGGCCCCAGTTATTAAGATTCAATTGTGTTTTGTGTCACCTTTCCTCCACCAAGACTTTATGGACATTCTCACAATTCTGGACAGTGATAAGTGTCGTGATTTTGCAGTGTTCGATATTCTATCGATGGCTGAGTGATTGAATTGATCAGCTGATCTTAAGACTGCGTACTGTGTTTTAGTGTGGCTTTGGCGTTGAGTTGCGACCTTCATCGCCCGACAAGTATGAACTTTCATATTGTCGCAAACAGCACGTAGCTCTTCAAGCTATTTCTATTGTTAATTGAAGAGTGAAATTTTGAGTGATTTCTTTTGTTGATGCAATATGCAGTTCTCATTTTGTTAGCATCGCCTATGATTTTTTTTGACTTGTTTAATTAATACTGAGAGATATTTATACACATCTTGATTAAATTTAGTCAGTACTTGATCAATATCTGACATGAATACCATATGCCTTGTAAATTGTTAATAATTATTGGAAAATCGAGGAAATTAGTGCAATCTATTGTCATTTATGTTGAATTTTGGAGGATTCTTTATTGATAATTAATTATGGACTGATAATATTTACAAACATGGAGGGTTTAAATGGAGAATTAATAATGCCAAAGTATATCAATTAAGTGAGACACATATTATGCTGAATATTTTTGCTGCTATTTTGATAACTAATAATTATTTAGTGAATAACCATATATTTGAATAACCTTGTACTTAATGTTTATATAAATTGGGATATATATTTTTTTGGTCGACCCTAACTTTCTCTTGGGTTGCAATATGAATTTTGGGTAGAAGTTAAAACCCATTTCTGTGAATCGTTGTTTTTTGATAAGGTGGTTGAACCCAACTAATGGGACAACCCAGGGTTCTCATGAACCCAACTGCTTCACCAACCCAATCTTGCCCATTTACTAAGTGGTTGGTTATTGTATTGCTTAACTTGGTTTTAAAAACCACAAAATATCTCTGATGAGAGAAGGAACATTTGAGTTTGGTAAAGATATCCTGGTGTTATACCAAAAATAATCTTCCCAGTTCCTTCTAGTCGCTGATGATAATTATTTGTAATTTTGATTCACTGTACACCGAAACAAGCATCACATTATGACATATTGATTATTAATTTTATTTTCTTGCTATGTAATACTAAATAATTTACTCTATATCATTCAGCATTATTTCTTGTCTCACTCTTGTAATTATGTCATGTTACTCAAGAATTCTGTTGAATTCCAAACATCACTCTTGAAGTTATCATTTACAGAGTGATAAAATGTATGTTCTTGTTAAAACTATTTTTGAGTGATATTTCTTGAAAACTATTGTCTCAATCAATAAACTTTTTTCAATATTCAGTTCAATTCTAACCACTGAATAATGGTTTTTTGTAAAATTCATGGGGGGTTAAACAGTGGGGGTTCATCCAGTGAAAACCAGTGAACCTGTGATGCCTCGATAAGTTTTCCTGGCATTAATCAGTTCTTGGTGGACGTGTCTTTGTCCACAAGTTCAAGCAATTTTTGTGGTCATTTTCCCACAGAGGATGTGGCATTTTTTTAGTGTTCCCCCCCCCCCCCAAAATTTCTGGTACCCCTCCCCCCCCCAGAAATTCTTCGAATTTCCTCGAACTTCCTCCGAACTTATCCGCAGAACTTCTCCCGCCAAGAACTTTTCGCGCTAAGGTTTTTTCGCGCAAAGGATTTTTCGCGCAAAACGCCTGTAGCAAAACCCTGTCTCGCAAAATCCTGTCTCCGGAAAATGCTGCCTCCGGAAAGCAGCATCCGAAAGCCAGCACCGGAAGCCAGCACCGAAGCCAGCACCGAACCCAGCACCGAACCCAGCCTACCTGCAATCCAAGACTTATATAGGACTACTGCGGAGGAATACTTACTCCTTGGCAAGCAAGGGGAAATCGGTGCTAAGGCCTTAGTATTGCACTTGGAGTGAGAAGTTTTACCATTGTCCTATCACAACTCTCTCTCCCTCCAACACCTCACCCCAGTATCTCCCTCCCCTCCATGTGTTCCAATGAACTATCCCTCTGATTCCTCTGATGTCTCCAACCCAGAAGTTGAGGGGAAAATTCTGGGTGCTGTGCTGTTGTCTCAAAACCAGGGAATGCTGATTTTGTGGAGCGGCCGTTCTATGCAGAGTGGCGCCGTAGTTGAATTCGCCTGCCTACCCCTCCACTCCCTGGAAGAATCCTTCCCCTCAAATCCTGGCTTTTCCTGAATAGGAGAGCCCTCTTTCTGGTCGTGACCTGCTGGGAGTCACATGTCTTGCGAGCCATGGCATATTTAGAGCAATTTTCTGCTGGTATTTAGCTGGTAATGTTTTCTTTTGGGATCATGAATTACTATCATTGTTTTCTGTAATACTTCTGATTTTTTGAATACTCTACTTTGAATAGATATCGTACGGTAATAACTCGTAAATTGTTTTTGGCTACCTTTTTCTTGTGAGCTGTTTTTCTTGTTTGTGGAGTCTTTCCCTGATCCAGCATGTGACCGACGGTTGGAGTATTTCCCTTGTCTGGACTTACGTGAAAAATCAACCAGATTTTACGACGTAACGTCACAATGTAAGGAAACCCGGGTCGTGTTTTTTAAATATACTAATTGAGCCATACAAACTTTACACTTTCATTTCCCATTTATTTGAATAGTAAAGTAATGGGTTCGTTTTGAACTTTTTAAAGATTCGGATCAGTTTCATGAATCAAATCGCGTGAACCGAAACCTCAGGATGGATATAAACTCCCAGCACTAGAGTACACGTTGGAAACAAAACAACATCGGGCTGTGGATGCGAGAGACGCCGGGTTGAGAAGAAGGGGCCGTCCGTAAAAAAGTATAAAATGGATACTGCAATGGATGGGAGTAAGGACAATAAGGTGGAATAAGTTATTGCGTCTAGTCCTCGGCGTAGGAAAAACATTTTGTGCAAAGTTTTATTTCGAAATCCTTCGGGTCCAGCGCTAATATCGTTCAGACCCTTCTTTTTCCTCCTTCGCTTTTCGATCTTTTTTTTTTTTGAGACTGGGGACCTCTTGGAAATCAGCAATGCGCGTACACCCGGATCTTGGACCTGCTCCGCGAAAATATTATGAAGGCCCGGCAGTGGTATTTTTTCTTCCTCGGGTGATCCACGGAGCAAAGTGTCCGAGGCTCTAAACTTCGTCTAGCGGATATGGCTGTGATTAAAGCGAATGGTCGCCCAGTAAACGGAGGCCGTTCCGTACATACGCCAAAAATCGTTTTGAAACCAATGTTTTCCTCCCCGAGAAACTTGCTGTTTATCATTTTGGAAATTCTCTTGGTGGAATTGTTTTCTGGGATATTAAATTGGCAAAAATCCGTATTTTTTCCAAATTTACCTACAAAATATTTTCACACATTTAAAAAATGTATTAAATAAAAGTTATGTAAACAGATTCGTAGTATTTTATGTCAGTTTTATTTTCCAAATGATTTTGTGGCTGCGATATCTAAGAAATTCTTCGAAATCCGGATCGAATGATTCCCTGGTAAACGAACTCCGTTACACAGACTTCTTAAAAATTGTTATGAAATTTATTTTTTCTAAATACACCACCTGTTCCTGCAATGCCTTATTTATTTCTCCCTATAGAGTATTGATTTTTATCGTTTTGAAAAAAATTATATTTGAAATAACATCTAGAATTAAAACTAATCTGACTAATGAATGTTAGTATTAAATGTTACTTTGAGCACTTCACGACATTTTTCAGCTAGGAAATCTTGGTTGATAGCATATACTAGATAAAATCAAATGGTTTCGCCGAAAGAATATTCTGCATCGTGAATTTTCCATCATTTACCAATTTTTTCCAATCCCAAGGAAATCGGTGTCCGTCATTTTAGGAAGACTTTAAGTAGGATTGTTTTTATTATGTAAAATGCATAAAAAGCCTTGTGATTTTTTTATCACGCTACACTCAATTGCATTTCAATTTATATTTATAGATTTCTATAGAAGCATAATATAAGACAGCTGGATAGTAGTACTTAACTTCAGTCTCCATTTTCCAAATGGTTGCGGTGGTATCAATATTTTAATTATTATTAGAAGGTAAAATATCTTCAAACTTAAAATACTTTAAGCTTTTCACATCTTTAACCCATTAGCAAGGAATTAACCGGTTGCATGAAAGTGTCTTACGGTCCTACGAAATACTACATGTGTAACTACCATCAGACGCATTTTGCATGAACACATTGAAATACAAGTTAATTTACCAACGCACCAGATATTAAATAGGATAAATTAAAGTTTCATGATTTAAATGTTGATTGTGTAGACATTTTCGGAATCGTTATTTGCTATTTGCTCCATTTTCGTGGAAAAGTATTTCGTCAATTATGTGTCACCAGAAGTTATTGATTGAGAATCTTAGTAAGTTCAATGTGACAGTTTAGCAAACGATGTGAACTTTTCTCGCTTGCAATCCGTATGGCCGTATCTAGTCCATGTCTAGTTCATCGGAAAATTTCGACATAAATGGTCCGTGACTCCGTCGATACCAAGACAAAATACCTATATACCCAGGTTTCCATAAATGTATCACCTACAGTTTAGAAAAAAAAGATATTTTGTGGAAGGATTTACATCGAGATAAGATGAGATGATAAGTTTTGTGTTATTAAAGTAGCTCTACTACCGTACATCTAATCACTTTTTACGATTTGATCTTCTTTCGGAGAGAGGAGAGCTTTCTTATCGCGGTTCGACAAATCGAACGAATTGAAATTCCCCTCGAGTTATAACCTAGTCGAACATTTCGAATTAAATTCACACGACCGGCTACGGTATCGTGACTCGCTTCGGAACGCAAATGCGACTCGGGAGACGGAATTCCTCGCATAAAATGTTATCGCTGAGGACTGATCCCCTTGTTTCCAAGAATATTTTTACCCCGCGCGGAAGAAAGAAAAGGTCTTAACGGTAACTTGAACATCTCGAAATCCCCAGTGCTCGCTTTCTTAAATATTTTCCATCGACGGAACAGTGAACGGAACGCCATGTACTTTTTATCTAAATACATGAAATCGTATCATTGAGAGATGTTTTTCTGAGATTACCATGCTGCACGTAACATCAATGCGGCGCACAGTCATAATTCTTTATTTCATCGACGACGCAAAGACCACCGTCACTTAAATCTATCTGTTGCTTTATGTTACGAATTCTATGGATCATTTATTCTCACATTCATTTTAAATGCGATTTTTCTTAGAAAATGTTTTAAGAAATTGGTTTATGCATAATTTGTATCTCAGTGAAAAATATTTAAATTTATATATCTTGAGCAATTAGAGATCGTGGTCTCCAAGTTTTAAAATTTGGATTAGCGCAGTATCTGTTATTTTTCTACTGATGTCGTAGTATTTTTCCAGCTTTCTATTATCATGATTTGAGGAGCCAGCATTTACAATTTTATTTCCCGATGAGGAATGTCACAAGGAACTCCCTAAAATTTGAGAGAAAATTTTTGCATTTTCTTATCCTTATCGCCCATTCAATATTTTCATTCATTTTACTCCCGGTTCTTTTCCTATGAAGACTTTTTTGTCTTTATATTTTCTCCACGGCGCCACACCATTGGTTTCATTGGAACCTGAATTGCAATGTTTTTGGACAATTGCCATTTCAATCTCCTTTCATTTAGTTCTCGTCTAGATTTGTGGCTCGTTACTCTATGCTACATTTTGGAAAATGTGCCCAAATTATAACTAATATGAGTCAATTGAAAATATTCCAAATCATTCGTGATAATTTTTCTTTATTATGTTGTAAGTCAAAGTTTAGATTTTTATAAAGAAATTTTAATGCTGATGAAGTCTTCTCGGGTTTTCCACCGGGTGAGTTGATTTTAGATCCCCGAAGACGATGGCAGAGGCAGCTCTCGAAACGTCGGCCTACAATCAAATCACGCGGTGGAAATCCCGAGAAGATTTCACCAGCATAATACGCCGGGAAAGAAAAAAATCATAATTTGAATATTCAACTATAATCATGGTTGCAAAAGATTTTTTGGAAGATATTTCAACTATTTACATTCCTTTGCTCGGTTTCATTAAATTTTATCACTATTGCGAGGGTATTCAGTTTTGGGTGGTCAAAAATAAGTGTGAATTTGTCACTGGTTCCCAATTAAATCGCCTGTTCAAGCCAAATTAAGGAAAAAAATCTTTACATTTATGCTGTAATCTTTTCGGATTGTACGCACAGTTTGGTGCTTCCCCCTCGCTTCTTATGGGGTAAAGAAGGGTAAGAGACATGCAAATATTGAGGTAAGGAAGACCCGTTAGAGAGCTTTGAAAAAAAAATAAATATACTTCGTTTACGAATGATTTAAATCGTGATTTTTTAAATTCTCTAATTATCGTTTTACAAGCAAATTTCAATGTTTCTTTTATATTATTCTATTTGATGAGCAAAATAAGCAATGTAAGATAGCTTGATCAATTTGAACCATGCCTGTAGCATGTTGACCGATAGACCACGGCTCGTTCTTCCATTGCTTGTTAATTGATAATTGTTTGGAAGTATTCAAAATTTTAACGAATTAATATTTATTTTCATTATATATGTTATTTTGAACAAAAAATGCGAAACATAATGTAAATTCAATAACAATGAATATTTAAAAATGATCATGGAAATGGAAGAGTGCATGTGCATATCGTAAAAATTTAATTCATTTGATTAATAAATAGGCATATTTCCTTCACATGTAGCATTATTTTTTTGCTACGGATGATTTTCATTCAACCTTCCCCGGTTATTTTTTATGGTTCCCAGTAATATCTATGCAGAATAAAACTTTTCATATTCGTCAGCTTCTATTAAGTTGAAATTGCTATATTTGCGATGTTTCAACATTTTATTTGGTTGAATAGTAAATATTCTCCCTGCAATAAAATTTTCGCTGGCAATGCAATTAATGAGACGTGGGTTGTAGTCAACTGAAGTTAGTGAATGAAAAATGAAGTTAACTGTCCCAAATCGTGCTTTACTGAATATAACTGTGCTGTTCAGCTTTAATACCAGACATTTAAGTTTATTAGAGCTGGGTTTTTGCGTGGTCTCAGGCAGCAATTCTTTGGTATTTGACTCCTCTCTGAAGGTACCTACTCATACTTTAAAACCGTTGTTTTCCTAACAAGATTTTATAATCTCCACTTAGAAATACGCTTCGTGGTCTATTGTACGGGTGACTAGCCACAGTTGAACTGATTGGTACAAATACTTTTTGGGAAAACAATGACATCAATGGTGTTTGAACGGTTACTCTGTGAGCCCATATTTTACGAGACCTTTTCGAAAGAGTCGCTGTTCGCGTTCTCACTTCAATGCGGAAGCACTTCCATTGCATCCGGCCGTTTTCGAATGTTTTTGGATGCTGTAATTTTCCCAAAAGCCGGCGGTATTGCGATGCTATGGGGAGAATAACAATTTCGTGAGTCCCGTGATCGTGCACGAGATGCGCTTTGCCTTCCGATTTCGCTCACGGCGGCCGAACAAGTAGAGCGTGCACTCATGTTGACATCACGATCGGGCCCTTCCTTCTGAGGGCCGTAACCGTCTTCTTCCCATTCCACCTTCTCCCACCAATTGTCCTTTGTCGAGCAGGAGAAGAATTGCTTCCATTTGTAGCGATCGCTTGAGTTTATTGGATTTAAATGCTGCTGCCGTGCTAAATCTGACTGTTTTAATAGTAATTATTATTACCATATATGATTTACGACCAAAGAAAAATACTTCATAAATTCTATCGGATTTTAATTTTCCTACTCTGCTAGTTCCAACTGCTTTAATACTAATTGTATATATCGTTTTCATTTTTTGTACAACACAGTATGATATATTAAGTATGATGATGGATATGATGTAAAATTTCTGCTGGAAATGCTGATGCTGGAAAAGTGGAATCTTTGTTTACACTTACTACCTCTACCATAAATCGTATAAAAATGATAAAAATAACAGCAATATCCATTATTTATGTATTTTTAATCAATCATTTAATTGTTATTGCCCTTTCTGCACATTCACATTAGTGTCTCATTTTTCCCACTTAGTCGTTGCATTCCTCCCAGAATGAAGGAGGGCTGCAACAAATTTCGTATGCTCAGAAAATACCATGTTCCACAGTGCTCACCTATTCTATTTATCAAAGATTTTCTATGGAATTAAGAAGGGTCAAGGAAACTAAAGATTGCCAAAAAATTGATGTAAGCCACTAATATTTTTACAAAAAATTGCGTTCAAAATTGTGTCCCAGTCCTCGCTAGTCTCTCCTGGTCCTCTTAGTAACTGCTAAGGAATATTTTAAAAGGACTTTTTTAACAGCCGCTCAAGTGAGTAACAGTGAACTCACCGACTGTTCAGGTCACTTTTATTAACTCAGAGATTCAACCAGAGGGTTGGTTTGGGTAGGTGAGGGTAGTGCTCATCGAGAATTCACCCACAGGTTTGTGGAACGTACACGTGAAGTGTAGGGCGGAAGTCTTATCCCTTGGGCATGTCGAACTTCAATGATTTTTTTGGAGTATTGGAAGTATTCACCATGGATTTGAACCCGAAGCCATGTAATTGCTAGCCAAGTGCTCTACCCAATAGGCTACCTCACCCTAGACGTCTTTGTAAATGTAATGTAATGGTAAAATTACTGATTTAGGCTGTTTCAGCATTGGTTGTACTATAGTCTTAAAATAATGATGTGTGGTTTATCACTTCATTGCTGCAAAATTAGTCTCTTCTATGGTAGCAGGATATCTTACACAAGGACTTCAGTGAGATGAGAAACCGCTTACCAACCTCCTCTGTACGACTTCAACGCATAGGACTCTAGTAGCACCCAATGTTTTCCTCATCCTCCGATTCTTTTATCTCATTCCTTTGATTCACCCACATGATGCTAACTCATGTGGATCATGGTTGTTTTGTAAAATTCATCAATGTTATATACATTTTTCCGTAATGCAACAAAAACCGTTTGATGCCAGGATAAAATTGCTCTTTTATCGCGGATATATAATGACAATGATTATATGATTGTTTAGTATGACTTTTATGGTTACATTTAACATTATAATCTGAGGATGGGAGTTTTACATAATACCAGTGTCTTGTCGTGGTGACGTTCGTGCCAATAGTTGCTTGTTCATGAAAAATATTTGCATGTTCTAATTTGAGATAAAAATTACAAGATATTTGTTCATTAATTGCAGAGACACGGCACAACCTATGATATATTTCTTATCGACAAAATAATATGGACCGAATTAAGATTCATTAACACATAGCTGCCTGTGTTAATAACTTCTTTGAATTGTTGGGCAATTATCAGTCCTAATAGAGTCGTGCCTCCAGAGGGGTTCAGGCAATAGACTCAAATAGGCTGAAAAAAGTTAGGTGCACATCATACTATTCTGTCCGACTTAAAAAAATCCAATACACAAGGCCCTAATCATCCTCCCTAGCTTCTCTGCTCCCTCATTTCTTTTATCTCGTCCCATAGAGGTACTCCTTCCGCTTCACCGATCCAACTCCCTACCACCCTCCCCCAACCTATCCTTGTCTCGGCCGCCAGGGTCATTTCTTAACCTTCCCCCGGAGGGTAGGAAGAAGCGAAAGGAGTCGAGGCTCCTTACTTAACGACTTCATCTCTCCTCCTTCAGCAGCGCTGTCGTTAAGTCTACGACTTTTTTTTCTCTCTCTCTCCTTCACTTTCACTTCGGAGGTGACATTAGCGCTCCTCTTCTTTCGTCCATGATGAAAAAAGTTACCCGCGTAATCGGTCCGGCAGGTCCGCAACTTGGCGGCGGGTTGCGCGCGCCGCTTGGATGGGTCTCAAATGGTTCGACTGCCGGTAAAAAGTTTTACTTTCCGCATTTCCCCATGGTGTGCTTACATCCTCATTCCCTAAGGGATTATGCTCAGAGTTCATGAAACTTGAGTAAGTTTCTCACCCAGGTGTTGTTGGAAAAAAATCGGTATTGTTTAGAAACTGGGCCAGTGAGTACCTACGAAGGATTAACAGTACAGTCTATAAACGCGAGTGTATCCTCGTCCTTACCCTCATTTTTATCCAGCTAAAGTTCCATTACTCACACTGATGTTTTTCTAACTTTAAACAATATCCCCGTGCCTTACGATACAAGAAAGATTTTTATAGCTAATGTAAATTTATGCAAACTATAATCCACGCAGCTTGTAGTAGTTTTTTAGCCACGTTGTGTGAAGTATCGTCTATTTCTCATATCTTACGTGAAAAACATCATGAATTATTAACGGCCTGTGTTGTTTTCATCGTTTGTTTTACAAGTTTCTGCGAACGTTCTTACTAAAGCCAATCATTTTAAGATTATTTGTTGAGTTACCAGTACTTTCCGAAGGTTTGGGTGCATAATTGAAGAATTAATTGCATTCAAATCTGAAAAGCTCCAACGCAATTTTGTACGTGGCAGCACTGTAACTTATTTTTATTAGTTATTTTCTCCTTTTCATCATAGGAATAATGCAGTTGAAAAGAATTTAAGCCAGCTAGAGCTCACCTAATTATAATCAAGAAATCAAGTCACTAAATCAAGTGTAGGCCATCAAGAAGAATGAATGTGATTCGACTGAGATTCATGTTCGAATTACCGGGATCGGTCATTAATTTCTCAAATTATCTTCGATCGAGATGGAAAAGTTATGTCCGTGATTAAGAGGCCGATGATTTTTCCATTTGAACTATGAGCTATTCAGTTGCATCTTTTCCTGCCTGTTGCACAAGATATCTGTCTTCCAAGGAGGATAAATGCAGCGGATGTGTTGCTGTTGCTAGGCCTAGTGATCCAGGGTGGAGGAACAAAACCTGATCGTGGAACCGGAGTGAAATTAATGTGCACCGAAGCCATCTTGTGAAATGACGCTCGTCACAAAGGATGACTCAGGCATTTTTAAGAGTGGTCGATCCTCGGCCAGCTCATTCTAGTGGATGAGATAAATGTGGATGGTTCGATTTTTCGCTTCCACTCGAAACCACACCGTGTACACGTCATTAATTCGTATGACTGTTCCACGGCGAGAATTTGAGAGCGCATCTCGAGGTGAGCACCCCAAGGTAACGACTCACCCTGAGAAAGTGGTTCAAAGGCTGGATGCGAGCAGACTTCTAGGTCAAAAACATAATGTGCAGTATATACCCTCGGTTTAGAATGGTTATAAAATAAAAATGGTTATCTTCTTAGTTTCAAATTTTGCTAAGGGTTTTTTTCATTGTGCACACTACGGTTGAGGGATTTTGAATTTTATTGATGATGTTTAATTTTTGTGATATTTATGCGACATATTTAGAATTCCTATCTACTAGAGAACTTTATAACTTAAATAAAAACTTAAACTACGAAATACTTAAGCTAGGAAATACATACCAATTCGCGTAAAATTAATGGTTTATTTTGCAATGGTTGAGAGCATATTAAGACATCGAATCACTAACAGGGGTATGGTATCAAATACTTTGTTAAACACAATTGAAAGTAACCAAAAGATAATATTAAAATTTATTGATTCGAATGGTTTCAACCGTTGTTGTATTACTCACATAAAATCACTTTATACTAAATATAATGTGTCAACTGTGAAATAAAATTCCAATACGATTCATTATTACAGAATTATGTCAAAAAAGAGCACAAAATGCCATTCCACAGTGCACATTCTATAGATTAACGTAAAAACCCTGTGTTCAAAACGTATTATAACAGTAATATACATGGTAAAAGTTTGAAAAATTATGTTGTACTTCATATCATTACTTGTATGCTAAAGACTGTGTTATCTATATTCCTTGGTTGAAAGAAAAATAAAAGTGAAACAATAGTTAATTATGGAAACTGTGAACTTTTTAAGAACACTTTCATAAGTGAACATTTATAAGTAATACTAAATTCTCCTAATGTTTGTCTCAAGGCTCATTAAGTTTTTTAGTGCTATGTTATATTTATTGTATTCTTATGAAGTTGAAATATTTAATGTAATGTAAGTGTTATGCTTACAATGTGCCCGTGTAGTATAAAATTTATATTACATTAAAATATTGAATATGGAACCTTCTGACAAGCCTTACAAACTATATGGACCAAGTTTTACATAAAAATATTAATATTAAATACATTCTAAATATTAGTAATTGTTAATTCGCATGTTCGACCGTTCAATATTCCAGCTCTGCGCCGCAGTATCCGATTACTGCTTATTATCTCCCTCTAAATTGTATAATTTTTTCAAATGATGCTATCGTAGCAAAAACAGGTTACGATAAATTAGTGGTAAATACCTACACAGCACTAATTGATTTTCAAACATACTTTATTCCGTCCCATTGTGAATGGCTCTTTTTTATTCAGATGAAATAAACGCATTCGAGCTATGGTTGTTTGTAATTTTTTCATATTGAAACAACAGTGAATTTAGAAAAAAACAAATATTGATTATTTTAAGCATTTTATATATTTTTTTTATATTTGCAGTTGTTGAAGCTTTCGTTGGCTATTGAATTTTTATTAATTAAAAATTGGGAATTTTTCGGGGATTCTAAATAACACTTGACATTTTCCCTATAGACTACTCCAGTAGACTCCGTTAGAATTGAGAAATGTTGTAAGCTGTCCCATAGTAAAAAGAGAAGACAGATTTACGACCTATCTTATCAGGTAGGCTTTTGAGATGGGAAAACACAGGGATAATTCAAGCTGAAATCTGAACCTAATCCTCAAAGAAACATAGAGACTGATCATTTTAAGAAGCTCACCCCTTTGTAGTCGTCCCCCGCAACTGTAACAATAATAATTACGCTCCAAATATGTATCTTAAAGTGAAATGATGATAGTGAAAGCGATTATTTAATATTTCTTTTAGCGAAAAGTAAGTTGTGTTTTCTGAAAGGTCAACAATGTTTTTACCGTCTCAGTCTCCTCACTTTTCGAGGATTTATGCTTGAATATGTCGCAAGGCTTCACAGAAATTTTGAACCGTGGTAAGTAACTCAGTAAGGGGTGCAAAATGACTTTAGCCACCAGTGAACTCTATAACCTAATTACTATAACTACCCGAAACATGAAATGAAGAATATTTATCGTAGGAAATCACTTTAGAAGTTTGGCGTGGGTTAAGAATACTCCGTTAATTCACACTCCTAGCTTTTGGGGACAGGGGGTAGATTTTAGGGAAATAGATGGTATCTGGTGACACCAGGAGGCTGGCTGTCCTATTCCATAAAGGGTCGACTTCCACACAAAACAAGAGTCCCTGTGCCCCAGCCTCCCTTCCGTACCCTCACATCAAAACACCCGCTCAACTGACCAAGCCTCACCACACTCCCCCGTCCATTTTCCTTGTTTCCATACTTGAAAGGATTCGCATTAAATTCATTGGGCCCTCCGCGATGGCATCAGCCGGCAGGCTTTCCCCGTTTCGCCCCCACCACGAGCACGTGAGCACAAAAACCCCTTTTAGAGGCCATCACCGCGATCCTTTTTGACGGGGCATCAATTATATTACTATGCATGACACGGCCACCTTTTCCTATTTTGAAGCTCCGTTGAATGAAACCGCCGACGGTGTGGGGCCCGCTTGAATCATGTCCCGAACTCAGATCGCATTCTACGTTGAATCTCGACACGGGAGGAATTCTTCGTGGGCAATAAAGAGGGAAATTAAAAATAGCGGCTCCATAGCGAGGTTGATCAAATCACAGATTAATCTTGAAGCCAAGAGAGAAAAGGCATGCACATACACATGCGCATAAAAATGCATATACTGATGCACGTAAAAATGCCCACACACATGCTTATGCACGTACACATGCACATATACCATGCACATATACTTAAAGCACTTCGGGTGGTTGTAGTTATTAGGTTATAGAGTTCACTGGTGGCTAAACATGCATTAAGTTTTACATAGGTTAGTAGGCTACACTACAAGTCATGCAATCTATTTATGAGTTCTATCGCTGCCGTTATAATCTCTTATTGATCGTTCGGAAAAAAAGACATTCTGAACCTGTCTGTTCGACAATCTATGTCTCTTATTTTATTTATATGATCTGATCTTCCGTAGTATTTTGGCGTCCTAATAGGCGTCCTGAATTGGCGTCCTGATGACGGCGGATATTTGTTTTAGGGGTATCGGAGAGATTCACCCGGGATTTGAACCCAGGAGCTCCCGTTCAATAGTCAAGTGCTCGATCATCAAGGCTACCACCCTCCCCATTCGTTACCTTCATGAAATTAAAAAAAAATAATTTCCATAACCCATACATTTATTCTTGGTCCTTCTAAACCGCCTGCAAACTCAAAAGCTTACATACTATTCTTTCAAAGCGACGAGTTGTAGCACAGTTGATTATTTATATTATAAATATTACATGTTCACTTCCGTGATAACACGAGTTAAAAATATCTTAAATATTGAAACACAAATACAAGGGAATAATAATTCCTAATTTTGCCAATTAAACAATCAATAAAAATTTTCTTTTTATCATTGCTAAACATTTTCAGTTTCATAATATTTGTTTATTCTTTGTATGAATAAATTGATGAAAAACTGTACTTTTACGTTCTGTTAATATAAAATTTATATTCTTCTCAGTTTTTTAAAATGAGTATTATATATTCCATCGCCTGCTTCATTCCAAACATTTTCAGTTGCATAATATTTTATTAATTTTTTTTTGCAGAAATAGAATAATTAAAAACTATACTTTTATTTTGTATATAAATTTTATATACTTTTCAGTTTTTCCAAGTGAGTATTATATATTCCATCGGCCCTCCCCACCATCAGAAATCCAAGCCAACTTCTTCCGCTGTCCTGGCTTTCAACCTGGCTTTCTATCCCATCTAGCCAACAGCATAATCCTCCCCTTTCCTGAAAACCCCTTCCAACCTTTACCGACTCATTCACCACATCTGCGGTGAATAGGGTAACAACAATGGGAGCCTTCGGGAGGAGAGGAAGGGCCACTGGGATGACGTGTGCTCCCTCAGTGTCCCCTCCCCAAATCCTCCCTCCAACCCTCAATAATAATACCACTTCCATGCACACATCCCTCTCCACAGTCCAGCCTTTTGCGGACACCTACCAAATTACCGCCTTACCCCACCTCCACTCTCGTCGTCCGTCCAGGTAATGAGTGGACCGTCGCTAGGCCGACCGACTGAACACGCTCGCCGGGACCCGACATCTCTTGTGTCCACGGTCAAGATTGATTTCGCTCCCCGGGTCCTCGTTCCGGAAACTGGGAATCATAACCATTTATTCGACCCTGTAATTGAACCGTCGTGTTTTACGCTATGCATTTAAAGACTGAAATTTTCGCCCGAGAAAATTCGCATCTACAAAGTCCCCAAGGAGGACGAGCAAGCTTGTTTAAGCTAAATTATTTGTAAAGCACTTTTTTCCTTAAAAAAATCGAAAACGTTTAATTTTTGCTCTTTCCCGGCGTATAATACTGGTGACATCTTCTCGGGTTTTTCGCCGTGTGAGTTGCTTAAAGACCAGGGAAGTATAGACTAAATGGAAGTACAAAATGAATATCCTACAAGAAACTCATCCGGTGGAACACCCGAGAAGATTTCACCAGAATCGAAAGCATGAATTGTAAAAACGTGGTATCATCCCTAGTATGAAAAAATGGATCTCATTTTCGGATAAATATACGCAGAATAGTTTGGCTAGGTATTTAGTAGAGGGCTCTTAACCCTCTTTTATTCACTAAGTGTTAATTATACACCAGTTAATTTTACTTTCAACTACCATCTCACGTTTTCGTGGAAATAAACTCTCATTCCGTTTAATTATTTTTCCTTTCTGAAATAGTCATTATTAAATTTTTCATTGCCAGTGTTGCACTATGATTTTATGTTTTTGCCGGATAAGTTAGATGGCATGCGACATATTGAGCTAAACCATGTCTCATATTAATTTTTCCGCGCGTTAGTCGCGGCAAAAAAAGTGTTTATTTTTTTTACCAACAACTTCTCACTACATCTTATTTGCCAAACATTACTTAATATTAAAAAGTATTTATATCTAGCAATTTAAACCTTGAATGAAACTTTTAACATAATTCTTACGTTTCCAAATATAACTTTGCCATATATCGCAACATTATATAAAGACTATCGTTATACTATCGATACTGTCGTTGCTAGCCTCGGTGGCGGCGGGGTAAAGTCCTCGCCTGCCTAACAGGATGTCGCGGGTTCGGGTACCGCCTGGGTAAGTCACCCTTATTCAGGGGATGGTTGTTTGTGTACGCTAAATTGATTACATGTAAACAACCCCAATGTACAAGACCGTTTTTGGTGGTATGAAAATAAATAATGAAAAATAATTATGTAATAACAAACGGAAGAGAAGGCCGACGTGTATGCAATTTTTACGTCATTTTTTGAAACGAGAACCATGCGTTGCTTCAAATTATAATATTAAACCTAAAGTGTTAACAACGAAATTCCGTTTGGTTGTACCATAGAGTAAGAATATACTTACTCTATGGTTGTACAATATTATACTGTGATTTCTCTCCAATTTTTCTCTTTCTGTCTCAATTTAACTGAGGGTTAATTGTTTAACTCGAGTAGATATTTTTTTAAATTTCTTTAAGAAAAATAACATTCTTTAGAACGCTATTCTTATGCTCCTATCAAAGGTATGTAATTTTTATGATCGCCCTATGCTCTTCTTCGTTAGATTCCTCACTGTAAAGGCCTTAATTGCACTATTTTCGGGACGATGATTTAATAAAAAATAAAAATAAATAAAAAGGTGGTAAAACAATTTTTTGTTTTAGTGAAAGAAATGTTCATTATATTCAACGCAGATTCTGTTTTACCGCACAATTAACACCAATCTTAGGTTTTCCCCGCGTATCAGCCGCAGAATTTTTTTTTTGGGTTTTCCACCGGTTGATGTCTTCCATTTCTCCCGACGTTTCGAGCAGCGACTTGCTGTTCGTCCCTCAATCGGTAGAAAAACCGAGAAACTTTTCTGCAACACCAATCTGACTGCACTTTATCGGTGTTCAATTCAATTAATTTATTATCGTAGTCCGTTTGGCCCATGAGATAATTTACAGGTTTACAACAATTCAGTAAAAATCATTTTACAAAGGTTCAAAAGGAAAAAAAAAACACTACATCAAGACTCAGTAAATGCAAAAAATAGAGAAAAAATAAAACTACAAACAAAAACAAAATATAAACCTATACATGCATATACGTACAATTGCATCCCGAATGCGGATACCCGGGTATGTAGCCTCACAACATCTTCAGACATTTTAAATACATTTGAAACAATATCACAATTTATTCAAAGAAAAATATTCAGGTGTAACAGAAAAACGTAGGACCAATAGAAAATTATATCATGAATACAGATACCTGGGTATCTAGCCACACAACACTTCAGTTGTTAACGTTGTTCAGGTGTTAACGATTTTGACCTCTAACTGGAGCAGTTTCCACAAATCCACGCGCCGAATCATTGTTGACGCCTTAGGTAGGTTCTTGGAATTGTTGATGAAATGACCGTGTTTCCTGAAACCTTCTTCCCTCTTTTGTATTTTATTCCGCTAACCGGGCGTTGAAGTTTACCTGGACGGAATTCAGGGCTCTTGTGCATTCATCACCAAGGCAGGGATGTGGTTTGAGTGGTCCACGTGCCGAAAGCATTGCTCGACGAAACGGGACTAGACGGGGAGGCTGGCTCTCCTATTAGGAGTCGAGAGGGCTATTACCAGGGGGGATATTCTGACGCGTGCAGCCCCTGCTATATAGGCGGGGTTTACTTCACTCGGTCACCGACCCAGACAGCTTGGCGTCCCACTAGCTCCAGAGAACAATGAGCGAGTCAAAAGTCAGTACTACTCACACTCGTTTTGTTCGTGACAATTTCCATTGCTCATGGCCTCGACGGATAATGATCTATCCAGGAATTCTAACTCAAGGAACTTATGGTAAATACCCTTGGAATTACCCCGGTTTATTATTGAAATTCATTTGCATCATTGCGTCTTTACGGCTGTTATAGCCTGTGTTAGTCCAACCTATTTAATACACTGACGATTTTAACTCATGGAAATTAGAATACCGAGGTAAAATGAAATTAGCGAAGAAAATTTTCATTATTGGGATGAAATGGAATTTTTACCACACAATAGGGTAGTTTCCTTCATCAAAGAAAACGAAAGGCATTGATTGCGATTCGTACCCACCATTAGTGTATTCATAACATACACATTATTTCGTTTTAGAAATCCCAGTTCAGACGAATGGCAATGGTCAATTTTAACCGCATTTGAAAAAGACCAGATTGGCGCCCATGCGATGCCACTCCACCTGACATCACAGGGACCTAGATTCTATACGAGTAGATAAGAGTTTCACATTGTCTGAGATCAGCAATGCATGCATGAGGCGCAGAGCTCAGCGAAACATGTCTTAATAATCACCTATTAAAACTGGCTAAGGCCGGAAAGTTTCCTTCGTTTGATAGGGTATTGATTATCCATATTTAAGTCAAGCGCTACCTGTTAGCAGGGTACTCTGCTACCTGCTAGCTGCCTGCATCGTATCAACGCTCAAAGCCTCACCCCAAGGTCACCTCCCACAGCGACAGCGGGAACCAGAATGATATCACACGGTGTTTTCCCAGCATACTTACTTAGCCGTCGCGTTTTTGCGCGCTTGAAAATTTTCACTTTTCATTTAATCGCGAAAAATAGACATCGTCATTTAAAAATCTAAAAGCATGAAATACGTACTCCAGGAGTAATAATCTTTCGATTTAGGTAATAAAAAAATAAAAGGAAACCACCCTCTTGATACGAACGTGATTGCACAGTACCCGTGTTAACTACTGTCGCCTCTAACTGGAGTTGTTTTCTCAGATCCACGCACCGAGTCATGGTGGACGCCTTCGGTAGTATCTTATAATTGGATAGAAATATCATTCAGCCCTGAGGATGGAGTGCGACTGTTAACCCGAAACTTCGGCAGCCATGTAAGAGATTACACGGTGAAACACCCGTGCAGCCTTCACTGATAGCATCATGGTAATTTCCTAGTTAGTTACCAAAATTCATTTGCATCTCGGCATTTATGAATTTATACTAATAATTTTAATACGACTGTTATAACTCATGTTCGTCTAACCTATTAGATATAGTGGATAATAATCTATCTCACGCAACTCATGGTAAATACCCTGAGTATTATCCCGGTATTGGCAACTTACTTTGCAAATACTTCTGCATCACCACATCTGAAAGCCTCCTCCCATATATTCCCTTAACCCACAGTCCATACCCTGCTTCAATACAACAAGCTCCTCAGATAAATAATCCCTTACATCTTCCAATTCAATTATGTCTAATGTATGTATAATATAGGCCTAATAAACCTCTTCATATTTTAACACGTGTTATCTTACTCACATGTGTTCAATTAGTTCCCATGATATAACTCTCTTTGACGTATTATAACCCTAAGCCATTTACCCTCATCGAAGTGTTAATTGCTCAGTAAGCACAATTTTCTCTAACTTTATGAACTCACTTTGCTATAGATTGCTTACCTGAATCTCCCAATTTGCCTTTTATATATTTTCGTCATAATATTTTATAAAACAAGATCCAATCCCTACATGCTTTTCTTTTAACTTTTACGGATTACTTATGTTAGAATTGTTGATTCACCCATCCAATTCATTTTTAAATCTAATTTTTTACTGTACTGCCGAATATTTGCATTTTCACTGTAGATTACAAACAGCACGGACGTACTCAATACCGTTGAAACTATCAGCTGTTTTCACGGAATATTATGAAATCGCCCCTGGACGAAATTCATATTCGGAATTTCGCAAATGTTGGCTGCCCTGATCAAAATATGGCATTCTGAGCCGCCACGCAGTCTACTGAGTTTATAAGCAACCCCTTTCGCTACCAATACCTTTTCACTCCTCTCTCATTCATTCAATACGCTCACCCCCTTTTCTCCGCCCTCCATTTTTTTATGATAAAAAAAATCAAGAAACCCTAACGTGCACGCAGCCCTTATACCCTCCCACCCCTTCACCCCCTGTGGATCGGAGACACGCACCCTCCTCCCCCCACTTCTCTGCTCTCCAGCCCCTGCCTTTTATTTTCCTGATCCCCCTCTCGCGGTAAAAAGAGCTTCTGCGACAGCGCACGCTTTCACGAGATGACGCGTGGATCACTTATAATGGCTGAACGGGACGAGGCGTGATATCACCACCCTCTCAATAGAGAGCAGCACCTTCGCATTGCGCCTCGTGAGACTATTTCTAGTCAACACGGCCACCTCTCTTCCCCCAATTAATAACGGATAGGCGTCCAATGTAGAGAGAGAGTCATATACAGATCACTTGAATGATGTCGTTGATGAGCTTTCAAGTACCTATTCTCTACTACGCGTTTTCCAATGAGTCCTGATTCCTGATGCCCCCTATGTACCTTCCAGTTCTATAGATTAGCAATCTAATATAGTGTCGAATAATGGATATTGGCTAATAGAATTTAATTACTGATCTTCACTCGCTGAATTTGAAACAATGGAATTTTTTTTGCGTTACTCGAAAGTGACATCGTGGGATTTTATCGTTGTTAATTACGAAGTATATTTTAGTATTCCCCTAAAATGTTTGCTGCGAGTCCACTAGGTTGGTCAAATCTTTGTGACATCCAGTGCTTTTATAAGTTTCGCGGGGTTTTTGGGCTGAGTAGGTGAAGAGCTAAAATTATTATTAGAAATGCTTCAAGGCTGATAATTCCACTATTTTTACCAAAAGCCTATACATGTATAAAATAAATTCTAGATCAATGCTTCTTATTATAATCTTGGTCCTGCCATTGTTCTATCTGCTTTTTTTACTTTGTTTTGTTCTAGTTCATATTAGTGTTCACAGCAGGGAGCAAATGGCAAAAATCTCAAAATCGGTTGACTCCATGCATTACAGAACATTGTAAAATTAAGTACGTGAATTTATTAAAGTATTCGCTTAAATCGTCAATGCAATGCAGTTAAACCAATACATATAATTTTATGACATTTCCCAGCCTAAATTTCTTATTTATCTTTCTGTGAGTTTGTTCGCATAAGACCAAGGCACTAAACCCGGCCTGGAAAAAAGTTCTGTTGTAAACTGTGAACCAAAGGATAATTTTTGCCAAGACACCCATCAGGGTCTATAACTGTAGATTTTAGTTGCAAGACGTTGTTACATCTTTGAAATCAAAACCACGCAATCGAAAATAAAAGTTTTCATCATCATCATTAGTCAACAATCCTAAGATTGGTTTGACGCAGCTCTGCATTTCTCTCTCCTATCCGCTAATCTCTTCATAGCTACATATTTATTCTCTTTTACATCCTTTATAACCTGTCCGATATAACTCATTCGGGGCCGTCCCTTGCCCTTTTTCCCTTCCACTTGTCCTTCAACGATTGCCTTCATCAGACCATCGTGCCTCAAAATGTGGCCAACTAAGTTGTCCCTTCTTCTGCTTAATGTTTTTAGGAGGCTTCTCTTTTCTCCTACTCCCCTTAGCACTTCATGGTTACTCACACGGTAAATCCATTTTATCTTCATCATTCTTCGGTAGCACCACATTTCGAATGCTTCCACTCTTGACTTCTCTGCTGCTGTCAACGTCCAAGCCTCGCTTCCATAGAGAAACATACTCCATATGTAGCATCTGATGAATTGTTTCCTTACTTCTATGCTGGTATTTTCAGCTGTAAGAAGATTCTTCTTTTCGTAGAAAGCCCTCTTCGCCTGCGCTATTCTACTGTGTATTTCTTTCTTGCTCCGTCCATCGCTGGTAATTCGGCCTCCCAGGTAAGAGAACTCGGTCACCTCTTCAAGCTTATGCTTTCCTAGGTTGACGTTTGTTTTAGCCTCCTCTCTTTTACTGCAAACTAATATCTTAGTCTTCTTTTTGTTGATTTTCAGCTGATTATATATTCGAAAAAAATAACTTGATTTAGCTGCTGAAATTCATCTATTTAATTTCAATATAGTTTTTGCTAAAAGCAGCTTCATTTGCCATAAAAGGTGAGTAAAGAGTCACAAGAACCTAACATGGCATTAATTTTCTGAGCAATTCAATAGCTTAGAGATAATATCCTAATATAGCTGGAAAAAAGTCAAGACCAAGGAAAATAATTGTGAATACCACTAAGAGAGTACAGAATGAAGAATATTGGCATGTTGCGGGAGATTAGACTGCCTGATTTCGAACTAACAGTCATTTGTTCCCTCCACTATTCGGAGGAAAAACTATTTCCAATCTATTAAGTATGAGGTAAGGATAAAAATATTCACTCAAAAGAAGACGTTGCTTTAACGTCGAGGAAAAATTGGCAAAATACTGGAATTTTTCCAGTTTTATTGCCTTCATTCATAAATATTTTACTCGAAAAAAAGATGATATCGGGTAAAACCTTGCAAATTGTATTATTTCAATTTTGAATGTAAGTAGAGTGCATTACTTCTTCCATGACTCAAAAACTACATATTTAGAAATTCTGACGGAGTTATTTCTTAACAGGCGTTTGCACGGAGTTATCGAAAAAAAAACCTCGAAATATGCGTAGTAAGTATGTGCTGTATTATTCAATCACATTAGACCGATAAATAAGAATGAAAAAAGGCTGAAATACTGGTTGAACCATACAAGCAGATTCAGAGAGAACATTTTCGCAGATAACATGACAGGTATGCTTTACTTGCCGTCAGAATCTGACAGAAGAGATCACGAGAGAAAGATAAAGAAATGAACTGCAGAACAGAGAGATTTAAGATTTTGTTCTTCTCAAGGACAATTATGGATAGTAGCAGATCATCCCATCAATGTAACTAACCGCTATATTAGCTGCGTCAATCAAATGCATGCATTCTTTTTCCGATTTTCTTTTTTTGTTTTTTGCCATTCTTTTCAGTTTCATTTTCTTTTCTTGTTCTTGTTTTCATTTTCTTTTTTCATTACGCAGCTATATGGATACTTTTCCTCTTAATATTTTTTTTTATTTTTTGCATATTTTTGTCAGCTTGCATGAAACAATGCTTGACTGATAGGTGATAGCTCACACCGCTTGGCTTGTGCAATGTGCATGTGTTATGGCATTTTTTCTATGGCTAGCGTATTGCATGCTTCACGATGGTGTACACTCATCACTTGCCTTTGAGATAGGTCGAATAGTATTATGTAGATGTTGACGCATGAATGAAGGGTTGCATCGAGTTTTCAAAGGAAAATTGATGAGTTATCCTATGTGGTATATTTCTAGCGTTACGTTTTCCGCAGGGGTAGTTTGTGCCCCTAAATCTTAAGCTCAAATTCACTGAGCATTTTGTGGTTGGCTATCCCGTAAGGGATTTTAGCACGCCATCCACTATTTTCCCCTTTTTTTGGCTCTCAGAACCCATCCCACACGTCCTCACCCATCGCGACCAATCACGCACAAGTCCACCGAAATTAATGCACGCGCGTGCATCAACCCCTAAAACACAGGGACGGATATTTACCCCCCCAACCTCGGGCGACATCCAGAGCTCTTTTCACCTTAATGCACGCGGAAGGAAGCCATGGGGGGAGGGATGCCTACCGAAGGGTTGCGTGAAGGGTAAAAATGGTATGATGGGGGACATGACGGTGGATTACTTCGTCTTTCGATCCCCCATCGTGAATGGATTGAATCAATGTGATAAATTCGAAACTTCCGCCCTGAAACAATAAACATCAAATGCCACGGGGAAAATATTATGTGATTTGGAAAGCAAATCGTCAGACCCTGCATATCCGGACGGTATCGAAAGAAAGGGTTGGTTAAAAATCGTAGCCAGATTATTTTTAAAATTATAAATTGCATGGTATCGTGCCATTAATATTTTTTTATAACTTGAGGGACGTTTAACGCTAGCTAGTTGTATACGATAGCTAGAGGCTAGACGTTAGCTAGAGTCCACTATCACCGATAGTAATAAATTTGGCATTACATCCTAGCAAAATAATGGATTTTTTGGACTTCTTTAATTCAACTCTTTTCAGGCACATAGTGTGCAGTTGGAAGACTACTTGGTTGACAATAATGAGCAGTAAAGTCTTCAATAGATGATTATGTAAATAACTCCAAAGGCGTTTTATTTATAACCTTTTTGTCTCATTCTGTAGGTAGATGTAAAGTATTGCTAGTGATAGTGTTCTCCAGTGTGAAGGTTTATTCCTATATTCGTTTGTATTAATTCAGTGAATGAGAGATTTCAGTGCAGATTAGCCATGCATTTTATGCATAATAATTTATAGTTTTTTGAGTGGATATCAAATTATTTTAAGGTCCAAAGTATTTTCAAATAAAGTTTTCAAATAAAATGTGTTGAATCATGCATCTGGGGTCAGCCGATGAAATACAGCTTCTCAGTTACCAACAGTAATATTGCACTCGAATAGGGATGCAAGCATCAAACATTCTGGTCTCTGCAAATTATTATTCATACATGCCTTAGGTACTTCCACCTTACCTAATTGACGCACTGTTATGCTTATTTTGAATCGGATATCCTTTTTACTGATTGGAATGACTGTTCGATGCATCCTGACCAAATTGGAACCAATATTTCTATTAGAGCGTAAAGTAAAATCAACTCTTAATTAAGAATATATTCTTAAGAAATTTTTCTCAAGCGTTAAAACAATTTTTTCCTTCATCTCTGGAGGAGATTTATCAGTGACTGCTCGATCCCTGATTTTTGAAGCGTATTTGAAGTACAGAACTCCTTCCGTCGAATGGTCCGTTAAACCGTGGTCCCCTTAACACCTATCGTAATGAACAGGCTATTGGCGTCGCCGAGTTTCTCTCCAACCATCCTTCCCTACTCCTCCCTCCCGGCGCAATTGACCAAAACTCTTGGTCACCTCCTCCTCATGTCATGCCTTCCCTTTGTCTCTCCCTCGTATCTAGCGTGGTTATTGCCATCATTGTCCACATTAGCCCCTGATATCCACCCCATTCACATTTTGCTTTCTAACTCCCCGGATTCAAGACCGTCACCTGCCTATACGTCACCTGGTCTGAAACACTGGGACGCATATTACCCCCTGTCGCACGCCACTCTCAAAATCTTAACGCATTGCACGCGAATGGAATGATGGGAGGGGATGTGGGGGGAAATGGGAGGAGTTGTCGAAGGGAGAAAGAAAAAAAATAAAACGCGCCGAGCTCTTCTTTTTTTATTATTTATTCCCATAATGATGTGTGGAGATTTTGGTGGGGTGGAGAATAGGGAAAAGTCGTTTCAAAAGAGTTCCGTTGACAAAAATTCTCTCTTTTTTCCCGTTCGATGAATGCTCCAGTAATAATGAGGAAAGGTGAGGTACCTTTAGGTCGGGGGAGGATTTTTGAGCATTTTTTTCATCTTTCAAGAGCTTATCTTCCGCGCATACGGCGTACGTGGATGTTGTGTCGATAGCCAAGTTCGAGGTCGCGGTGGTCGCTGGGCACGGGTGGGTAGAGTTTGCTTTCATGACCTTACAGCCAGATTCTAGGCACAATACGATTTCCTTTTTATTTATTGTAATGTTAAACGTATCGATCAACCTTTACAGCACCATTTTCTATATTATTTCTACTGTATACCTTTTTCTCAACTTATACGCAACCAAACTTTACAAATGAAGTACCAAAATGCACAGAATTTATCAGAGAACATGCAACGGCATATATTACTTCCTAAATATCGCTATTCTTTCCTAAAATTGGTTTATAAATAATTAAAAAAAACAAAACAAAAAAAACGGTAAATATTCCTGATGTTAACGGCGCACAAACTGATACATTTGTTCATTTGCAACAATATCTCGCATTTCTTAAATAACTTTTATCAAAATGCGGCTGATTCCACATTCAAGTCTCCTGTTGATAAGTAAGTATGAGTCATCATGTGCGTTTAACAGAGGATAGTGTAATTACTTCCAATTTTTTGTTTGAAGAGGTCCTCTGACCTCAATTTGTACATGAACATTCCAATTAAATTTGTATTTAAGACGCTGCCTTTTTTTCTACATTTTAAAATTAGAAACGCGCCTATCCCTCTGTGGACCTGCATTGAAAAGCCCGCTGGGAGCGGGCGCAGCACGCTCGTTTAAAGGAAACTATATTACGCGTATGAAAGTAATGCGTTATCATTTTCTTTGCAAAATTAATTTTTTTCTGAATCGTGTAAATCAACAAATTGTACGTCAAGTCTGTTTCTGCGATATTGAATTGTAGTATGAAAACAAAGGAGAGGAACTTGCAACTCAGTTTGAGGAAGTGAACATAAGCATTCACTCTTCATTTTCCGGTTATCAATCACTAAGATATACGTATTACAAATAGCAATTTGTAGGGCAAAGAAAAGTAGCAATGAATCATAGAGAGCACTGCCATATACTAAGTACTCGAATAGAATTTAATAACACCTTTTATTACTTTATAGGACGAAATAATATTTTAATTAAATATAATTTTGCTTATTATATCTTTAATAAAAGTATTTAATTTAATAATATATTTTTAAAGTATACTTGAAAAAAAAATTATTTACTGTTTCTTAGAAGTATCTATATAATTTATAATTGCCAGCGTTTTTTTCTTGCTTTGGTACCGCATAGCACTAAATTTAATATGCTCGTAAAAGGTTATTAAGCTATGCAACATATTGAGGGGTGAATTCAATGTACCAGCCTCGGTGGAAATCAACTCAAGGGACAATCAAAGAAAAGAAACCAGTACTAGATGTGTGGTCGAAATATTTATTTCTGATTTTTTTATTTTTGCCATTTTTTCTATAAAACATTTAGGTGCACCTTAAAAGGCGTTGATTATATAAGTTTTTACCTAATGCGTATTTTTCAAGTTAATTTTATTCTCAATAAAGATAAATTCAGAATCCTCCGTGTTTGGTCACATTATTGGATTTGTACATTTTATGCCATTATATCGCCTGAGTTACTTAAATGTTCATTAAAATTAAGTAGAAAAAAATTCATACTAAAATGATTATGTCTCGTCTTGTCTATGAAAGTGTACATAAATTTTCTGATCGTATTTTTTAGAGTAAAGTACAGAAGTATATTCTTGAGAATTTGAAAGGAGGTTTATCTTTTTTATCAGGAAACTTGAAATTTTCAAATTCCTAATTATTTTTTTAAAATAAAGAGTGTGTCATTACTTATAGTAATATACTTCTTAAGCAATTGGAATCCGGTGTCATTTGATTGCCATGTTCGCATATTCTTTTACATTCAATAATAAAGCATGTCTCTTACTGGATCCTAACAGTACATGACTATACATACTTTGTCGCTGGAACATACTTTAATACCTGATACCGGAATATACAATCCTTTTTTTAATTCATAAAGGAAAAAATCCCAAGGGACTGCTTTAAAAATTTGATAATACACGAAATACATGTTCATCTTCATGAATACCGTTATGTTTATGAAATTTAATTGGGAAGAGCATATTTTAATTAAGCAGGAAGCTTGATAATTTTTATTGGCCTTTTTCTTTTACGCATGCTCCTTAATTGATGGTGTACGAAGTAGTGGAAAATTATACGTCCCCTGGGGAACTAGAAAAGCGGGGTATATTCGCTTTGTCCACCCGTACAGATCAGCCATCCTCCGCCGCTTAGCTCAATAGACGGCTTGAATAACAAAAAGTGCATCCTGCCGCGCTTCGTTGTTATTAGGCGGCTCCTTGCGTCTTCCGACTGCATTCCAATCTGCGTGCGCGGCCTTTGCGCCCCGCGGCGGCATATTAATTGGCAAATTAAAACGGGCCCAAACGGGTTATGTAATGCCAGGCGGGTTGGGAAGAGTCTCCGCTCATTACGGACCCGGAAATATGGGGATCCTCTGCATGGATCACCCGAAAGTGTCACGGCTCACTTGTACCACGCTGTGTGTGTGTGCGTTGGATTTATGAAACAATCATGGATTCAATTTGCATTTTCCCGCGAACGGAAAATTGGGAGGCATTGTTGAGGTAGTGTGGTGTGTATGTATATGAGAGGAATGGAGGGAAAAAATGCATATAAAAGTGCATTACTCCCTTTCAATTAAAATCTCGAAGGGACAGGGTTGTGTCACATTGCGACCGTTGATTGCAAAATTAATAGAAATGAGAGATTTAAAAAAAACTCATTTCTTTTTTTTCCCCCGGAAAATTCGGAAGTTCAGTGGGAGGGGCTATATTGTCCGGAAGTGGGTCAGACGCATTGCTATTCAATGCTATGCCGAGGTGGTTAAGTGATGAGGTAGTGCAAGGTGCAGTGACGGTAATTGAAAGCGAATTGACGGGTGCATAGTTAAAATTCATTAGCTGCGAAGAAGGGTGTTATGGGCCAATTCTGGAGGACTTTTTTCATCTAGCCCAGAGTTCCCGTGAGGAGGTGTGGAATAAACCTTCCATATGAGGTGTGCGAGGTTAAACCTAATAGATGGGCCAATTTCAGCTGATTTTGGGAACTCCATTTTGAATATAGAACATTTCCATTAGTTAGCTTAATATCCTATTCATGCAACGCTCGCAGAATCATTTCTTTATTACGATGAAACTTAATTTATCCAATCATTTTGTAGAAGTTAAGTCCTAACTTTTTCGATACCTACTCATGCATAATGCTCCGATCAGTATTAATCCGTAATGAACTTTATAGGTTATTATTTAGGAGATCATTAAAATGAAATAGAGTTCCACTTCGTGTTTTCCATAACTTTTTAGCATAGCAGGAGTGTAAAAGTGATTCTTTATACAAAAAAATAGTTTTCATACGCAATTTTATATATAGTGGCTGACTGATTTATTACAGCCCTCGACGTTTTCCTGTCCCACGCCTATTTCTTAATAGTACGTAGTTATTTCCTCTTTTTATTGCTTTACCGTGAAAAGTAATGCTCAACAGTGCTTATTCATGTGTTTTTCTTAATTTTTGATCCTTATATTTCATTTTCCGCGGTAGAAGCTTTCTGGAGAGCCTTCCTTTCAAATGCAAGCAGTTCTGTGATTCTCGCTGCCAATTGTGAATAAAAGTGCGGAAACTCATTACTTCCCCTCTCCATTAAGGCTTACATATAAAATACTTGAACGTCGCCATATTAGGAATGTCACCTGGGGAGGTAAAGTGAATTTTAGCTTTCTATTAAAACGAAAAAGATTTTTCCTTTGAATATCTCTCTATAGATGAGCGACAAGGCATATACGTAGTACCAGTTTAAAAATAATCCCTTATTTGTATTTTTCGACAAGTTTTGGGTGAATTTGGTTAAAATTTCTTCTGCTTTTACCTTTTACTTCTAATACACAATATCATTGCTCATTCCTCAATAATATTTATGCAAAAATGTAAATTTTTTCAACGAACTTCTTTTTTTTCATGCGCCCGTCCCTGCCGTCATTCTCTAGGTTTTGTTTTGAATGAGTATGTTTCACCGCAATACACACCAAAATTGCTATCTCAGAGTGAACAAATTATAATGGGCTCTTAATGCGATGCCTTCAAACTAGCAGTCACGTCCTTACTATGAAAATATCATCTTTAATTTCAAAATTGTTTCCTTTTGAAATAATATTATTCATGAATGAAATTATTAATATCATTATTTTTTTTCAATTTGGCTGCATGTTACATACAGACATGAGAGTTTATCACAAGAAGACCAAGGTTATGCGATTTTGTAAAAAATCGACATCGCGAACTTAAGCAAGTAGAGCAATTGTACTATTTCGACAGTACATACAAAGGAAAACCGGTAAAACAGCAAGGACATCAGAAAAACTATCGCGTTACCAAAAGACACATTCATGAATAGGAAAGAGCTGATGAAAGAATAGCTATGTAATATTAAATAAAGGCTAGTGAAGAGTATGATCTGGTGTGTAGCGCTTTACGGTGCAGAAACATGGGCACTTAGGTAGGTGAGCGAGAGAAGAATGGAGGCGTTTGAGGTGTGGGTGTGGAGAAGAATGGAGGAGGTGCAGCGGACGGAGAGGAGGAGGGACGACAAAGTGCAGGACATGGTGGGTGAGGAGAGGAAGATTCTGGATTTGATGATCTTCACGGAGGAGACAGAAGGTATGGATGGTGGTGAGCGTGGAGGGGATGTTAAAAAGAGTGTTTGAGGGCAGAATGGTGGGTAAACGAGGGAGAGGAAAAGAATGCGATTTTTAGATAGGATGAAAGATATTAGGGCTTATTGTGAATGGAAGTCCATAGAGGGAGGGAGGGGTGACTCCCAGAGCACCTCTTAAATACTTCATTGAAACCTACTCTGCTTACTTTAATCGATTTAATTCTTTAATAATAATAGACATAAATATTTGCATATTTATGCTTGAATAGAGGACGCCTTGCCGTGGATGTTGTGGCTGCCCACACCTCGCTGCTGCCTTCACACCTGGTACCACAGTAGCCTTTCCCATACCTCCCTGACGTCTATCATACCATGTCTTACCGCCATGACTCCCTTAACACCTCGCTTATGCATAAATGATATGGGGATGCCGGTGGAGTCACTTGCATTGAGCCTTGCGAAGACGTAGCTCCCTCGCTCAGTCTACAAGTGTCGCGTCCGTGCGCTGTGACATCACTTTATATCACCGACGTGTGGTGCACCTCAATTCTCTTCTGCCTCAGACGCCTCCTAACTATGCTTTTCTATCGGGGAGATAGCGGGTATTAATAAGAGTTGTAGGTCATTTCATTCCAGCTCATCACCAAATAGTATCATTTTCAAACCGACCCACCTCGATTTTTTTTAATTTAGCAGAGCACTTTGTCCTTAACAGTAAGGGAAAAAGATCATTTTTAAAGAGGTACAAACTTATATAAGAATTGATAAGAGAGTAACATGGCATTATAGCTGGAAATTTTTGTTAAACTGTGAATGTCATATTCTTTGGGTAAACGGCTTTAGCTTGATAAGTAATTCGCATCAAGAATTTTAACCTTCAATTTGAGTGATAAAATGATAAGAGCTTCGAATTTAAATAATGCCTGTACCATTTGCCATCCCAAGTATTTATACCAAATGTCATTAATTTTATGCTTTGAACCCATATACTTCAAATTATCGTCCTTAAATTTTTTATGAAAATCCAGTATATTCACTCCCTCACTGATTCGAGGCATACTTTTAATATAACTGAAGATATAAGGAGCTGAGATAAATGTCATCATTATCGAAAAACGTTCACAATACTTACTTCGCAATCAATATTTTATCAGTGGCATTACCAATTACTGGAGAACCTACAAGCTATATTGGGCTGGTAGATAAAGTATTTTTCACTCAATAAATGAAATCAAACGTCATGGTCGCGAAATGGGCCGAGTTTGGAATGAATCGGCGAGGACCGGCTTGTGTGACGTATTGAATTCAGATGACCTTTTAACGTCTGATTGGCCGAAAATTCAACCAATGATGGCGAGTGAAAAGAAACGAAAATGTTTCGTTTCGACCCGGAGGGAAACGAAAATAGGAAGCCTAGGTTTGGAGTCGTTCCCGCACGAAATTAAAATCACAAAGGAGTTTAGTATGATCCCGGGACGAAACTTTACTCTCTTGAACGAAACTAAATTAATCGTGACCCCGCTGCTCATAGTTAACTTTCGATCCCAGAAGTTGAGCGGAGAGGGAAAAGAGGGAATAGTTTCGACCCATTTCATAACAGAATGTGGAGAGGTTAGGGCATTTAGCTTCTTCATATTGCGACTTCATACTGCGTAGCGCATTATGATCGGAAAAGTGCCCCATACATCTAGAGGCGGTAGGGCGAGCCTCTACTCCATTCAGCCATACTTCGTACTCGGTGTGTAGGTCGACACTTGACTGTTCGAAGGTGAAGCACGTGGTCCCTCCGGTGCGAAACATAATTTGTGTTTTATTTCGTTCCAGAGGTTTACTTTAGTTTCGACCCGGAGTACTTTTGTACCCGATTTCATTTCAACCCTGAAATTAGCTCTCCGGATTTTAGAGGCACTTTATCGTTTCTACATTTCTCTCCCGGGAACGTAACTATTGAAATTAAACTGGTTTTGTTTATTATTTAGTTTCGATTGTCATCCCTAATTTCAACCCATTATGTTATTATTATTATTATTACATAAATTGTTACAAGTCGACCATAATGTCGGGTGGTAACATAAAATCAGGAAGTACATAATACAAAGAAACAAAAACAGAATAGATATCCATGGTAAAAATAATACACTAATTCTAATCTCATACAACTAAGAATTTAACATTGTCCCCAATAAAACATTTTAAAACAATCCATTAAATACATTAATTCTAATATAATACAACTAAAAAATGAGCATTGACCCAACTTCACACTCTCCCTTTTAAACCACTATGTAATTAATCAATAGGTAAGTGATGCACACTTCTTCCTAAAAATTTTGGCATTTGAAGGGAAGATCTTAAAAATCACTTCAGGTAGGTCATTCTACTCCTTTATTCCTCTATATAAGAAGGATATTCTCAAATGTCTGTTTTCTGTTTTTTTAATGTTTAATGTTGAGGGCAGAGGTAAAATTTTAGTGAAAATTTCTTTCAGCCCTTTTCTATGCTTAACGAATATGGTGGCCACTTACACTACCATTGAGCTAACATGACTTCGCTTTTTTTTAAGGTCACTTTTTTTGGTAAACTCACAACTTTTATAGCCAGAGGAGATTCAAATACACCGAAAAAAAATTATTTAACCCTAACTTTGACCTAACAACCTTAAACCTTAGCGTATTCAATTTATTCTAAGGGGTTTCCTTAGTATTTATTTTTCATTTTCAAAATGAATCCAGCCATTTGTAATATCCGTATTTAGGAAAGCCGTTTAAAGGTTTAAATGTGCAATTGTGTTGATTTTTCCTAATGCGGCTTTAGTTCAAGTTGCTAGGGAATATTGTGACGCAAACTTCTCCTGTTTATTATATTTACTTCTGTCAATTCTACTTATTTTACTTCTGTACCAATTAATTTGCTCACGCCTCAAGAATATTTGTGAATAAGTGTTAATAATTTATTTCTGTGGATTTCTAATCCTTATTCACCCGTTTCTATAGACATAATAAAGAATTCTGTTTCCATTGATTAAACTTAGCAAAATACATGCAGAGACCTGGAATTCAGAGGTTCACGAATGCAGCAATTTGAATTTTAGAGCTTATTTTCGTCAACCTGACAGTCTTTTCCTCAATGCACGGAGATATCAACTAAACGTTCAAAATTTAAGGTATTTTTGGCAAGCAAAGTATTCATTTAGTAATATTTCCATGTCCTCTAAAGCAATAGCCATGACCATGCATGAGCAATAAACATTGAGGAGACAGTTAAAAAATAGATTAATACAAGGTCATGATCATATTTCTAGCCCTAGATAACTTCCCGCTATATTCTAGCCGTATGGTGTTAGGCAGCTCTAGAATTTTTCTCGTCTTCTCATGAGGAAGATACAAATTTAAGCACGAAAAGTGAATTCAAGTAAAAAATCACCCATACCTAGGCAATAAATAATTTAGAAACTAATCATGAAGGTAGGTGTGACCACATTGTGTGGAAAGACTTTTAGCGAGCATTTTAGTTGAGCGGAAATGTTTATGTAAATCGATATTAGACTTGGTAATTGGTGAGAGTCCTTACAACGGGTCTTTCTGTCCTCGCAGATATTGCTAGTGGTCGCTTAAGATCTATTCCGGACATAAGACCCGTGTGGAATCTAGGGTCTTTGGTATTCTCTCCGCGACCAGGAAAAGATTGTGACGAGTGAGATGGAATTATCTCCAGAACTCCTCGTCACCGAGGAGCGGAACTCCTTCAGTCGACGTGACCGAAAATGTGAGATACCTATTTGCCTCTTTCAGTGGAGTTGAAGACATGACCCTTTTTTCAAATGTAAGAGTAATGGCTCACTTAATTTCTTCTTTAACCATGCTGAAGTCCTGACTGGTTCTATTACTTATAACTTTTAATTTATGCACACTCCGCCTCTCAAAGGAGGAATAGTTTGTCAGTAGACACTGTTAACGACAAAGGTAAAACCAAATTAACTTATGATTGTCAATGAATGGATAACTTATCACTACGCCATCTCAATGTGATAGTTCTCCCTCTTTGGTATCTATTGTTTTTTTTATTTGCCAGTGTTATGCTTCTGTAAGTTCATACATTTCATTCCGAATGAACATTGGAAATAAATGGTGGACATGCGCCGACTATAATTTTGCGCTAATGTATGGTAATAGGACTTTTCCTTTTTAATTGCATAGACAATAACCTACCCAAGCTTAGTACCATTCGTTATATAAGATGAGATTTTGCGCACGTCATTCAAATATTCCACCGAGTATACTTTGTTTGTTAATGAAATGACTATTAAAAATTGGAGTATAAGAGCAATGGATAACCTTCAAGCTCTTTCAAGTTGCATAATCGCAATGTGTCATCTTGGATCAGATGGCAGGCACCAAAATGCTTTAAGTCCTCCTCTGTAAGCTTTGAGTCATGAATACCACCTTCATAATGAATATCGATTTATAGGCTTCATTTTCTTGTGTTGCATCTACAGTAAAGCATAAATGCCTACCGTAAAACTATGATATCGCCCTTGGATATCGTCCCCGTTCTCGAAGAAAGACGGCTTGCTGGCTGTTAATTAGCGTTTCAAATTAAACCCGCAAGAAGCGAGGGAACAGTATTTACGCTTCAGCCAAGTGTCATGAAACTGTCGTCTTTATGGCTCAAGACGGCAATTTAGCCAAATGGATCAAGCTTTCGTTGATGACAAAGTTTATTACGCCTTATGTTACGAGGACCTTTTATTTTTCTTTTTATTTGGCAGCTACCTAATAAAATACGTAATAATGAAAACAGTTTTCTACCCTTTCTTTGGTAATAGATAAATATTTTTAATTTATGCTTATTTACATGGGCGCAGCTAGGAATTAAGGCTAGGGGAGGTTTCAGGCGCAACTTATACTGGGGGGTCTGGAGGTGTGGTATACCCGCCAGGGTAAGCGGGAGGTGCGGGGGCCCTCCGCCAGAAAAAAAAAAGGTAAATGGTTAAAATGTTGAGTTTTACAGCCTCCTGAGGGATATTTTGTTAATCCTCACACTATTCTATAAGCAATATTAATCCAAGTAAGTGAAATACATTTCACTTAAAAATTTCTCTGAGCTCTGGGGGGGGGTTTATCCCCCAAAATTACTGAAAACTTTCCGTAGTTACTTTTATTTCACGACCGATTTCAATGCATTTGTCGCTTGAAGATAGTACAAGATAAGAAGACGTTGGTGAAATAAAAATACTAATACAAGGTTGCATGTAAATTTTAATTTATTAGCTTAATATTGAGGGAAAATAGCGATTTCGGAAGCATAATACTTATTTGTTTTCAAATTGTCAATTGCATAAAATACTTTAATATTTTGTATGAATGGTGGAAAGACAGAAATATTCGTTACGAATCCGTAACTAACTCCGTATTTATATTGAAAATTAAATTATTTCACAGATTATTCAGTGCTACAACGATTTTTGAAATAGACGATTTTTTGCTACTTGAGCATTTGAATTACATCGCCCTGAAAATTAATTCTTGGTCTCAACTAGGTACATTTATGCAATTCTATAAAATGTGTTCCATAGTATTATACTTATACGCTGAGGTTTTGTGAACGACAATGAGCACTAAAATTTGAATTAGCTGTCAGTCAATTTCCAGTCCGTAATCAGATGTATAAATGAGTAAACAGCGGTCTCACCAATGGCGCAGGATTGGTACAATAGCAAGAGAGTCAAGGGGTATATAGAAGGAGCGTATGATGCTAGATATCATTCCATTCTTCTTCAATCGTTTCCCCCTCTACTCCTTCAGCCCTACCCCCGTTCTCCCTTTTCGTCGATGCGTAATCTCCCATCAGCCCGCCGAAGTCTCTCAGGACTTTGACCCGAATCGCCGCCTTTATATATCGATCGGAAAAGGGCACAACTTGGAAGTCTCTTTCAAAGTCCCCTCACCCTCTCCTTCTCCTCATGAGAATGTCGTCCACTGCTTACGGGAATGAATCTGCGTCCACTCAGACAGTAGCGGATACAGAAAAAACTCGAGGGGGGGGCGCAAAAGATATCTTGAGTTACCTTTACTTTTATCCTAATAAAAAATAATCAAGTGGCATGCGTACTTTAAGAAAATTTTAGTTAAATTTATTACACACGTGTACAAAACAATGCCATCTTATGAAAAAAAGTTATAACTGTGGTTCTGCAATGTTTGACAATACGAGCGGGCCCGCAAAGGGGGGGGGGTGCGCGCCCCCTCGCCCCCCATCTGTATCCGCCACTGCACTCAGCTGCAATATTTTTCCCTGTCACATGTAGAAGTGGGATTGACCATTGGGCACACTTTACGCTGCTTATGAATGGCTCGGGCAAAGGGTCTATATACAGGTTGCCCGAAAAATTAGCCCGTTTCGCATGGACGCGGACGGACCGCGCTCAGCGCGTGGATAATGTTCCCTTGAACTTAATGAAAACTTACACTTGAGTGCGGACCATCGGCACGCGGAGGAGCTATCCGCGTGGCCCCGGGGATCATCCGCGCGCGTACGGGACACAGAGACAGGTTTTTGCTCGCACATGATCGCTTACGGCTTATGCGAACCAAGTAGATTTGTCAGTAGAATAAGAGCGAGCTCAGGGAAACATGTCTTAATAATCACCTATTCAAAACTGGCTAAGGTCGGAAAGTTTTCCTCGTTTGATAAGGTATTAATAATTCTTATTTAAGCCAAGCGCTACCAGGTAGCATGTTACTCTGCTATCTGCTAGCATCCTGTGTCGTATCAGCGCTCAGAGCCTCGCCCCAAGTGTAAGTTTTCATTAAGTTCAAGGGAACATTATCCACTTGCGGCAGCGGGAACCAGAACGACGTCACACGGGAGTTTTCCCGGCATTCATACTTACCCGTCGCGTTTTCGCGCGCTTGAAAATTTTCACTTTTCATTTAACTGCGAAAAAATAGATATCGGTATTTAAAAATCTAAAAGCGTGAAATACGTACTCCAGGAGTAATAATCTTTCAGGCAAATTTAGGCAAATAAAAAATAATAGGAGACCACACTATTGACAGATGATGAGGGCTCAGGGGAACCCTGCGAGGATACAACGCACCGGGGCCGGGACCCAGCAATCGTGCCGAATCGCCCGATCACCCGGGGAGGGGGAGGAGAGGAGGGAAAAAGGAAAGAGGCGCCGCCGCGATAGGAGCCCCACGACGCCTCTGGGGTAGGGAAAGGGTTGGAACGTATGGGACGGGGAAAAACACCTTAGCGCTACAGAAGCGAGAAGGGCCCAACTAAAGAGCGAAACCAGGCAGAGCCATTACTATTCTAACGATTTTGGAGGATTATTCTATGAGAAAGGAAAATCCATCGATCAAATCGCTAATTATAATTGGCACTGGGAAAAATAATCGAAAAAATTATATTTATCAACGCTTAGTTCATTAAATATGGTCACTAAAGCGGTTTTGATTGTTCTTCGCGCACTTTAGGGTGCACCCAAAACCTCCTTTGATGGGCACTTTTCTTCCGTCTTTTCTAACCTGCTATACAGAAAAATTCTTCATTTGCACTTGGCAGTATTGTGTTCTTCTACCTTTGCAAGCTGACATTTTGCCGGACGCGGACGGATTTCGTCCGCGCCAATGTGACGGCGACCGCGCCCCGCGCACGTAGCACGGAACGCGGACGGTCGGCGTCCATGTGAAACGGCCCTTAAGCCCGTATGACACGTTCCAATTTATTTGCCAATCCATTGGATATTGGATTGTGATCCAACTGCCACACAGCAATTTCTAGTCCAATGTCCTTTCCACAATAGTGGGCACAATTTCTTTGCCCAATTTGGAATTTAGGATAGGGTCTATTTTCTTGCGGCCAATCTCCAATCAGAAGTCAGTTATGTTGACTTCTAGCGGCCAAAACAAAAAGCTCTTCGCGAAATATCCGGTTTGGCAGTAAAGCATTGTTTAATTTTTCGAAAATTCGCTTAAAGTTTCTAAAATTTGGATGAAAAAAGTTGTTTCACTATTGATAGAAGCGTACAAATCACACGAATTCTTAAGCAACGCAAAATCATCGAAATACAGTGGCGTTCTCAAGCGGGACATTAGAACACTACTTCGGCCAATATTGGTGCAAATGTTGATGCGTGTCGCACGGTACGTAACGCCCAATATTTAAACAACATTGCGCGCCGATTTATTGGCCAGTAAATTGGAAAGTGTCATACGGGCTTAAGGCTTTCTATGGTATTCTCTAATAGGTAAATTTAAGCACGGATTAAAAAAATTGGTTTCATAAACATCATCATTATAAGTCAGCATTTTTAAGATTGGCTTGACACAGCCCTCGATTCCGCTCTCTTATCCGCTAACATTTTCACAGAGAAGTATTTATTCTCTTTTACATCCTTAATAACCAGTTGTACGTTGGCCTACTTCCTGTCCACTTGATTGTATTCATAAGTTAGCCTTCCCTTATTTTAACTCCTTCCCTTAGTTTAATATAATGCCGGATTCAGTTATATTGTTGTATCACGTAAATCTTCCTAATGTAAGTACTACTTGTTGACTCTAAGATATGTATAATCATGTATGTTCCTAACGGAAACACTTGTCCCACAATAGTAAAGTTCATTTTTTATTTCTATTCCATTCTAGACACTAGCCTTGTCACAGTGACGTATTTCTTCTCTTTTACATCCTTTATAAACTGTCCGATGAAACTCATTCGGGGCCGTCCCGTGCTATTCTTTCCTTCCACCTGTCCTTCTACGGTAGTCTTTACCAGTCCATGATGTCTCATGATGTGGCCAAATAAGTTCTCCCGTCTTTTCCTTGAGGTTTTCTCTCCCACTCTTCTTAGAACTCCCACACCTACTTACTCGGTCGATTCATTAAACTTTGGTAGAATCAATATTCGAATGACTTACCTCTTGATTTCAAAAACTGAATCACACGCTGAGGATATATCCGGAGTGAGAAATTATTTTCTTCTTGAAATCCAAATAAGAAAACATTCCACTACCAAATTTAGTGAATGATGAATTCACTACCTGGTCAGTATATGGAGTAATGAGTGCATAGCAAACCGTTTTTTCTCCGGATTTATAAATTAGCAATGACTCTTGCGGAGTAGCCCTAAAGAAATTAGGATTCGACAAGGTATTGTGGGAAAATTTCGGATGAGAAAGTAAAATAAAGGTGCTATTTCGCTCTCGTCCGACCGCACCTTAAATATGCAGCGAGCGTATGGCATCTGGTGTAGAAAGACTTAATCCGCGAACTGAACAAAATACAAAGGAAGGCTGCGCGGTTCGTCAAAAACCGCTACAGCGTACAGACAGCGTTACTCAGATGTTAAGCGAATAAGGCTGGGAGCCGCTTGAGTCTCGGAGGCTGCGCGCTAGGCTTAGATTGCTTGAACAATTGAGAATGGATATCTTTAAGAGCGACAAAGAAAACAAAATATTAGAATCACACTATATTTCCAGGTCCGATAGAGGCGATAAATTAAGAGAGATGTTTTGCCGAACGGATAGATATGGGAATTCGTTTTTTCCCCGAACCATAAAGGACTTTAATAAACGCTAGTCCCAGCTTCATAAGAGCACTTCATTTTTTATGTGTATATGGCTGCTGTCCTAGCACCTGCTGCCACACGCCTTTTAGGCGGCTGGGTATATTATGTAGATGTAGACTCGTGAGAGAGGGCCCTAAAAAGTTTGAATCAAAAATATTCTATCATCCGGAATTTCTTTTCCCAGCATTCATACTTAGCCGTCGCGTTTTCACGCGCTTGAAATTTTTCACTTTTCATTTAATCGCGAAAAATAGATATCGTCATTTAAAAATCTAAAGTGTGAAATGCGTACTCCAGGAACAATAATCTTTCGAATTTGGCAATGAAAAACAATAGGAAACCACCGTATTATTCAGACGTAAGTAGGGGAATTATGGACCAATATCGTAGGATTAAAATTTAACTTATTTTTGTTGCTTTCCTTGCTGCATTGCACGTATATGCGGTATTATTAGTAGAAATGAGTCTCCTTCCTTGCCCTGGATATGTCGATCCCCTTCGGTGCTGAAAATCAGCGTGCAGAGTAATAAATCCCTCCTTTTTTTACTATAATATGTATTGCGGCCGAGGCAAGACTACGGGCGGTTATGACGCGACCATCACTGCAGATGGGGAAGGATGAAAGGCCCTGTTGAGGGGGTGGGGGACGAAGGGAGGGGGATGCAGGAGTGAGGGTGTAGTAGCATGGGAAATGAGGGTGGGGTGGAGCAGGGAATTGTGGGAAGGGGGGCTTGGCAGGGGGGTGGAAGGGAGAACAAAGAATCCTGGAGCGGCTGTCAAATTTAGCAGAGTGCTCTTCGAGCCGAGGAGACTGAAAAACGCGGACCTTCCCTTTCATTTGTTTTCAACGCCTCATCCCCCCCCCCAACCCTTCCCCTACCCCTCCCTCTCCCATAGTCCCGCAACTCTCTCTCCCCTGCCCCCAAAATATTATTTTTTTTTTCATACTTCCCATATCTTCTTGCTCGCCATCTCGGTATACTCACGTTTTTCACGCTTGCGTGCTAATACAACAGAGTCGCTATCCCGCGGTGCTACCCACATTAGCTATTTCTATTTCTGTGGAAAGATGGACCTGAAGTAATTAGTAGGCTAATGGTACCATCGGGTCTAGGCTCATAAGCAACCATATTATTTCAACGTATATTTATCGTCCAGCATGCTCCTTTACATGTGGCTGTTTTCCTGCAGTAGGTTTTTTTTCAATAAGGACGAAAGTCAATATCGTTTGGGCGCGTCCATTAATTACGTTACCAAGATAATTTTGGCAAATTTCGGACCCCCTTCTCCCCCCTAAGTGAGATATCGTGAGATATGGGTCGAATCCCAACCTCTAATCTCTCGTAAGATTATTAAAAATGCGTATTTTCAGTGTTAATACGTTAATTTATATGCTTCATTTCTTTGGATTTATTAAAAAATAACAATTTGTTTAATTATGTTGCGATTTCTGCGCTGAATGAAATTCTTATGAAGATGCTGTAGCGGCGCGTGTATGACCACTTCATAATACAGACTGACTTGATAGCAGATATGGCTTGCTTACATCCTGGCGGTAAACTCTCTCGAACATCGCGCCGGAAATTTCTCGAATATCTGGTATTTTATCTGGAAAGAGACAGAAAAAATACCGGCCAGCGCTGAGATTTCATCGCGGGGCCGCCCAGCTGAAAGTCGAACGCATATCCACCGGTGCAACACCTAGGTGTGGCATAAGTGGCAAAACATTTATTTTTAAGTTTAGTTAACAGTCTTATTTAAGATTGCTAATATCACATTATAGAATCACATTTTACACTGTTTCTTACGGAAAAAATTTACGTGATACTTGCCAGGACCCCCTCTCTTCCCCTCATGAGAATGGGTGAGAATCGGCTGGACCCCTCCACTCCTTAAACGCCTCACCTAATTAATTGATGCCCTCTTTGGATTTTCTTATGTATCGTTTGTTCGTCATTTTTTGAACTTCGTAAATGTAACTTTGTTATTTTGCATTTTTTACTTTTAAATCATATTAATATTTCCCTATCGGTATCTGAATCTGAACAAATGCTCGACGGTATATTCTTTGCAGATTACGTCCAACTATAGCCATGTGTATGCTGTGGATGGTATTAAAATAAAGGCAACAGACGAAGTGAAGTACCTGTGAGTTAAGATGACCTTAAACCTCTCGTAGGGAACACATTTAAGGAATACATATACGGCATATCCGTGAAGAAATTAGGATTCGTTAAGTGTACTTTGGGAAGATTTTCGGATGAGAAAGTAAAAGAAAGGTGCTATTTCGCACTCGTCCAACCGCACCTTGAATTTGCAGCGAGCGTATGGGATCCGGTGCAGAAAGACTTCGCGAACCTCGAATCCGCGAACTGAAAAAAATACAAAGGAAGGCTGCGCGGATCGTCAAAAATCACTACGGGCGTACAGACAGCGATACTTAGATGTTAAGCGAATTAGGCTGGGAGCCGCTTGAGACTCGGAGGCTGCGCGCTAGGCTTAGATTGCTTGAACAATTGAGAAGGGATATCTTTTAAGAGCGACAAATAAAACATTATATTAACCCACACTATATTTCCAGGTCCGATAGAAGCGATAAATTAAGAGAGATGTTTTGCCGAACGGATAGATATGGGAATTGGTTTTTCCCCCGAACCATAATGGACTTTCGTCGCAATTTCGTAAAGTCGTAATTTCATTAGAGCACTTCCTTTTCATGTAAGAACGGCTGGTATCCTACACCCCCGAACCCCACCTTTTTGGCGGCTTGCGGGGTAGTATGTAGATGTAGATATTATTAGACTGCATTTAATTTTAAGAGTAACTTGAAATTGTTCCGGAAATATTTAATGTATGACTAGGGGTTAGATAGAAGATTAGAATATGTAGTCCCAATCTCGCCCAATGAAGTCGAATTATTTTTACGCAGGAAAAGGGCCTACCGTATTTTTTACTCTGGATTTTTTTGTTCTACGGCTGATTTCAAGAAAATTAGCTTTAAATTTAAAGTTAGTAATAAGCGATATATTAGCTTCAAGCACAGAATAAATTAAAGCGTAATTAACGCCATCTAACATTCTTCTGCAGAACTAACTGCTGCACACACTGTACTGAAGTAAAATTAACTCATTCATGTCGGCTTAAAAAAGAGAAAGAAAGTTTACACAGAAGATCAGCCAGACACGTGAAAAGCCGTTACTGACCTCATACAGTATTTCGGATGGGAATCACTGCCAGTTCATAGATTGAAAACTAAACTAAACCTATTATGCAAATTCAAGATGGGCTTATTTTCCAAATAATTTACATATATCATAACGCCAACATACTGCAGTAGAACAATTCATAAAAATAAAATAGGAGAGATAGACGGATAGGTTTAGAATGTCGTTTTTCCCCGAGTAATAAAGAAAGAGACTGCAGCGGTAGTGGTAGGACTTAGATAAGTGTAAGAGAAATGGTAATGAAGGTTATATATTAGTGATATATTCCTTAATGCATGTTTCTGAATTTTCCTAGTATATCAAACAACATGTTTTGTATGTTCAAGCTTCATCGGTATATTGTCTTCATAAATAGGATTTAGATAAATCTCTTAACCTATGTTCAAATGTTGCATATGTAAAGTGCATGTCCTTAAATTTTAATCCTCTAGTGCAAGTAGGTGATGTTTCACCCCCTGACATACACCTCTGTAGATGGCTTTCAGATTAATACGTAGATGCAGATATCTTTTCCAGGAGTGAACGTCTCAATTCTACTTATCTATATACATATCTAGCGATATTTTTTATCGTGAGAAGTCTTATTCCATGACTCACTGTTGGAACTAACTCATCAATGATGGAGACCGCATAGTAAAAATGACCAAATATTCACGCTAATTTTCTGTTTATTTCTAAATCATTCGAAATTCGTTTCTATTTATTCGAAATCGGCTAGTCTCGGCGCAAATTTTTCCTTTAATTTATCCAGCCTCCAAAATAATATTCTCTTTCATCGCCTCCAGTTATGGGTGCTGAAATCTAATATTAAGAGCTCTCTACGGATAATTAATTGCTTTTATAAACCAGCCTTTTGAAATGTATTGACGTAAGTTATAAATGTCATTAAATTGTTCTTAGGGTCACCCGTATTAGAGTAATATTAAGTAACCAGTTAATAAGAATACCGATTTCTACCGTTTGGTCAGTCTTGTTCAGAAGTAATCTTTGCGTCTTCAGGGTAAGTGAAACTTGCATTTATGAACAATTCTATGTCTTAAAGATTAAAATTATTCATCAGGTAGTTTTCTTCTCGTAAGTAAAATTTTTATTATGTAAATACCGACAAATGTTGAAAATTATTACCGTATACTTACTCTGAAATTTTAAATATCATTGGATAAGTTTTTAAGGAAATACAGAAAAAGTATGACCAATCGAGTGGGAGTTCTGCGTATCATTCATTCATTATGATTGATTTTAATCTTGACTTAAAGCTGAAGAAAAAAAGCTAGGTCATGTATTCTTAAGTTTTTCACTGTATTAGTTGGCTGGAATATTAAGCAATAGGAGAATTATGTTTATGTGAGTGAATGTAAATATACCAAGCTGAGTTAAAATCCAGCGAGTTATATTCCCGCAAACTTTTATAAAATGTACGTACTTAAATGAGACTTTATATCTTCGAAGTATTTATATAATTGCAATAGAAGTCCTACAAACTAATTCGAATATATCAAAATAGCGTCCTCTTGAAGCGAATTTTCATTTCTCTATACAGGCGAGCCTCATGAAGAAACTCATTCTGCTTCCATTCCATTCATTTTTGTACACTTAATCCCCTCCGTCACTTATGCATGGACTGATGGGAATCTCTTTAAATCCTCCAGAATTTCTGAAAGCCAAAGCTGCAGTTAAAGACAGTGGTTTATTCTTAATCCATAGGAATAATGATGTTCATTTCATGTTAAAATACTTAAAAATAACATACTGGTAGTGTGGATGAGTTCTCCTTAGTCTACAGCCTAATTTCAAACCTGCAGCATTCATTTCGAAGGAGTTATTTTTAAGTAGGTCTAATATGAGTTACAATTCGGGTACCGAAAAAATTACGACCATACCTAAGTAGCAGTTTTTAGAAACCTTGGGTATATTATCCAGCAACGCATGGAATATCTTTGAAATATATTATTTCAATTTATTATATGAGTAATTCATGTAAACTTTTAAGGAATGATGGTGTCTTTATAAGGCTGCCTGAATTAAGTCATTTACAAACTGGGATTGGTAGACCATTGACGTTAGTCCCCAAATAAATAACAGATGTCGCATTAAAAGAAGAACAAATTCTCTTAATTTGGTAGTCATTTTCAGGGCAGAAATTGCCCCAATAAAGAAAATATATTATTATATTAGGCAACAAAGTCTACTTATAGCATATCAATGGCATCATTTTACTTTGATTCGAATAATTGTTTTGTATTTAGTACTGTAATATTTTATACACCACAGGTTATTTTACAGAATATTTCTAAATAAACTCTCGGATTTCGATTTCTTATTGGAACAAATTACACAAGTTGTAGTATACTTTCTTTCACCTCATATTCTTATTGTTTACATTTTAGCCCCTAAAAGTGTATTTACTCTACAGATACTTATCAGTGGAAATGGCCCTGACGATCTATATTGTTGAAGGATGAATCAAACTTACAAATGTTGGATCTCAAAGCAATTTTCCTTCATCTTGGGTGATAGAGGGAAAATGTATTCCTAAATCTGATATTTTCTAGGTTTGTGAATAATTTGAGACAAAAATACGTCACAATACACCTATAAAATATTGCTATCCTGAGGTAATGTTATCTAAGATGGACTTGTAGAGGAACCGTATATTCTGCAGGCAATTATCATCAAGAATACATCGAAGTGAATAATTGTTTTTTTATTTGCAGATGCAATAATATTTTTATTTATAATTTATGTACAGATCTACTTGATTATAATAGTTACGTGTTTAAATCATTCATAGACTTAAAATTGAGCTCGTGTTGACAAAAAATATTTGATATAAATTTTCCCCTTAATTTGTATAGTCTATCAAGGGTTGTCTTTTTCAGTAATTCATTAATAATCAGATATTTTAGAATTTTATTACTAACACCCGAGAAAATTACCATGGTAATACTTGGCTGAAATTACGAATTTCGTGGAATTTTACATTACTACTTTCACAATAGTACACTACGACGTGTGCATGTTTACCGCGACCTTAATCTACGTATGAAAGTTTTATAACCAGGGCACTTGTCGCCGTCAAGAGAACTTAATGCATTTTTTTTACGTTTTACCCTTTCTACGAATCGCTTTGTCATTCTTAAAAATCCCCTCTTATTTTTTCCCCTCTTCAACCCTCTTCCGTGACCGACGAAAAGTCGACTTCGAATATTTCTAGCCCGACGAAACGTCGAGAAGTCGACTTTTCGTCGGGCTAGAAATATTTCTTTTTGTCCCAGGCATCCTATTCTTCTTACTCCGGAGCAAGTACCCACTCATTATGCAATGTCACGTTTCGCCATTTTTTTGTGGGACAAATACGGCTTCCCTTTTCTTACGCGGACCGTTTTAAGATTTTTCCCTAATAGTGACTCGAGGGTGGGTCGAAAAGATTTTTTGCGCAACAGCTAGATTCCTTTATCCCCGGTTGTCGGGGAGGGAGTTGTAAAAATCATGCCTGCACATTAATGTTTATGTATTTTTTCTCAGTCAAGGCCCTTAATATTGATGGAGTGGCGAAGGAAGGCTGGCTTCAAACTTATCGGAAGCCAACGTTTGAATAATATTCAACCTCTCTTGATGCCTTTATCTATAGTTTTAATCGGTTTTTATGATATTCGTGAATATTTTTAAGAGACTACGAATAAAATTTGGCTCCGTTTTGCTGTCAACGTTACTTGTTGATCTCAATTATCGTCCGTTTGTAAAATTATCAATTACCTGGGTGATTTCTGCTCGCGGTTTATCAAATATTTTGTGGTTTTTACAAAAAAAATTCATATATTATTATACTGTATTAAATTATGCGGTGTAGCATTATTATTACTCACCCGAAAGTATGGCTACGAGGTTATTATTATTAGTAAAAATTTTATCTTCGCATTTTTTTTCTTATTTCTTTAGTATACTAAATAGTTGAATCGGCGCTGATGTCGAGGAATTGATGAAACTTTTAAACGTTGGATCTCATGGTAATATTCCTTCATCTTGGGATATTGAGGAAATCCTTATTTTTTACTCTGATATTTTCTAGATTTTGGAATAATTCAAGAGAAAAATACGTCGCAATACACTTACATGACATTGCTATGTTGTGATAATGTCGTATTTTATGTGCCGGCTTGAGGCGATCAATCTATCTATGACCCTACTGAGTTTTCATTCTATGCCGCTATTTCCGAAGGCAACTGTGCGATTGCACTATAATAGTTTGGGTTTCTATTGCCTGATGAGATTTCAATCATAGTGTTACTATGCCAAGATTGGTATACTGTTATCCTCCAATTCTCCATATCCCATGTTAGTCTTTTTGCCTCATAGAGGCATTCCCCGAATCCTTGTTGACTAGTACTATTCACTGTTCGCGTGGACTTTCCTATTTTTTTCCTTCCATTGTATTTTCCCCTAGCTCATATTAGCTCCTATTTATCTGCTTTGTCTTATTATGTGACCATGATCCACAGTGTCCTATTTGTTCCTATCCGTCCATATTATCTTCAACAACCCCCTTGAGCACCTATTCCTTAGGCTTTTCAACTCACTTTTTCCAATAATTCGAGCCTCTTAGCCATAAAGTGCCATACAAGGTATTATATCAGGAAAAATATGTGGTACTTGCATGAAATAGATTGTAATGCACTCGCCTCATCCGCCTTTCACCTTTTACTGTCCTTACGTTAATACTCTCTGTTTTCAGAAGCGGTTTCTCCGTTGTTATTTCCTTCCACCTCCAATAACACTGTTTGACTTAGCTCCTATTTCTTCGAGGGAGATATTGTATGCATTCATCCCCGATTGAAACTATACAGGCCATGGTTTACTCTTAAAATTACATCTAAGAGCTTGTATCGATCATGAAATAGATTTTTTTATGTCCATCAACAGTGGATAGGGCTATCAGTAAATAAGGCTATACCCCTTACTTTTGTAGAATTAAAATTAAGTTGACCATTATTAAGCTCAAATCCACGCTACTTTGTTCCTTATCTATAAGACACACCTGAGATACTCATGTAAAATTTTGATCCTGTCTCGTAAACGGCGGCGATATTTAGACATGAATTAAACATCTAGTACCATTACCTTCGGTCCAATTGCCAGAGGACTTCAGGACCCTGGATAGCGTAGTGGCCCAGAAAGCCAAAGGTCCGTGGTTTGAATCCCGGTCTAGGGAAATTTTTCTCGTGCAATTCATTTATATTCCTGAGATGGTGTCAGCTCAAATTCCTCCCAGGTTACTCTCATTAAAGTACTTCTGAACCGGACTTTTGTGATGAAACCTTAGGGTTCGTTTTACAATTCGTATGAAATCGTTACAGACATGACTTGGTGGAATGCAATATATCAAATACCATTCGGAAATAGAAATTACTAAATTATATTGGAAAAATTACCATAATATAATGGAAATAACCATCGCGCGATTTTGTATGTGTTTCGTAGGAATTTCTAACGCTGGTCAATAGGCAGACGAAGGCCTTTTTCGCAAATGAAATTCGCATTTCCCGCCCGAGTGATGTTTATAGCCGGCGATCCGTAATCCAGCCCCTGCGTCCCTTCTCGCCTTTGGCGTCGCGCCGTGAGCCCCAGAGGCGCCGCTTCTGCACGCCTCCTCGTCCGACCTGATTAATTCCTCTCCTAATCCACCCTTGCTGCCACTTCTACTGCTGATATTGTTTTTTTTTATTTGCACACTTGCCATCACATCCGCCGCCTACACTGAGGTTTTTAATCGTGCCCTAAGTCTCCTCCATTCATTTCGTCTGCGAAGTCTGAAAATATCTACCAAATCTCCGTTTAAATATATTCTCACTAGGTTTTTTGCGAAAAAAATATATATTATCATGCGTCATTCAGCCCAAATACAAAAAGAATTTTTTTTTTAAATTGGCCATCGAAGAAACCAATTTCTACCTAATGTGACTAATCTCAATCCTTTGATTACAGAACGAAAACCTCAAAAGCTTTTTGAAACATGCAATTGTTTGAAAGATATCGCTAAATTTTATAAATCAAACTTTACAGAAGCATCTTTCTTGCCTCAGCATATTTTATGTCGTATCTCCGAAAACGAGGAAGATTGAAAAACATGCAATGATACGTTATAAGGTCTTGTATTGATAGAGATAAATATAAGATTATTTCTTAAATTGAAGGAATTTTTAATGCATATTAAAATTAGCCAAATATTTTTTTGATTTTTGCATAGTATTATCCGCGTGTATATTATCTGTTATTAATTGGCGTCTATAGAGTCAATTATGTCAAGCATATAACATAGCATGTCAAACATACAAACTTATAAAATTATCATTTAACTTGAGGTCGCATCACTTCTGACCGTTCGTTTATTTTTTTTATTTTTCTACGAGCGTATTGCTTTTATAATACTTACGCTATTGCCTTATTTATTTAGTGCATATTAACAAGAACACTACAAGCATCAATTTTTCCCTTCAATATAGAATTTTTACAAGACGGAAAATATTACGATAAATTTTCTGAGGAAGAATGTGATGAGCAGCAAATTCCAATCGTTGTGAATAACCTATTTCTTTCGGAAATTTGCAAAAGCATTTGTACACGACCTACATTTGCGCATATTTCAAAAAAATCTTGGATTGGCATTCAAATGACTCGTATAATATTTCTGGCATTTCTAATGTGAATATTTTTGCCCTTATATCAACCGAAATGCAACTTTGCCCACAGCGAAGGGAACACCTATGGGCTCAAAAATCTCATTTATTAGTTTTTCTGAAAAAATCATCAGGATATTTGTTCCATATTATTTTACCATATTTTTCATTTCAGTTTCTTTCAAGTGGTCTCCTTGCTGAGTGAGATTTAATGACCAAGTTCTCGGAAATCCTATCTTATACCAACCTCGGACACACTGTTTACCGTCTAACATCCTCTACAAACTGCATGAGTCTGTGAGTCGTCTGCTCTACACTTTTTTTTGGGACAATGGTCTCACGAGATAGACGGAGTAGCCGCCTGTCCCTAGATAGCTTGCAGAGTACAGCTTCCTTCCTCGTCTCTCAATTGTAAGAGGATTAGCAACCTACGCTCGCCACCTTTGTTGTAGCCTTCAGGCAGACGTAAAACTTTTCGTTGAGACCGAGAGCAACAACTGGTCCAATCGAATTGTCCACATCCACCCTCGCCGTCAAAATGATCGCTTTTATCGGTTGCAATCCTATGTTGAAACCTACAATTAAAATGGAATTCTCGGTAAGGTGAGCCAATTAGGGGAACCGTGGATGTTATTAGAATGCTTGAGTTTCCGTGTATGAGAGATTTGAGATGCTAGCAGCTATCGAGGAAATAAATCGAGCACGATCAAAGTAATCAACTAAAACTATCCCAAAAAATTAACCGCAAAATTAAATTCAAATCGCTAACCAAGCTAACTGGAACTTAGTATAATAAACATGCCATTATAAATCTCGATAAGGAGTATCCAGGATCTAAATATATCTAAAAAAAACCATTCAACGCCAAGTTATCAAACGTTTATCCATTTGGGTCTCAGATTTTGATGAAAATTTCTGCATGAGTATGGCATGCATTATTGGAGCATCAAATTATCCTTAAGGGCAGATATTTCAGCGTTAAATCAAGTCAACGACTAAAAATCATTATACTTACAAAATTATGAGTGATAAACTTTTTTCGGCAGTCCCTTGTACGAAAAAATAATACCTTCCATCGGATTTCCTTCGTTTTGACTTCGAGTATATGGGAGGAAAATAAATCAAATTAATTATAGAAATCCCATGCGCAAAGTAAATATGAATTATTCAGAAAAGTTATTTATAAATACGTAGATACCCTAGTTCAGAAATAAAATTACCGCAACCATACCAAGGAATTGAATTGTCACTTATATCAGATGATGTTGGTATCAAACTGCCCTAAACGTGCAACTAGGATGCTAATCAAGAAGTTCTTACCACTCGTAGAAACAATAATTCTCCAGGGTCCCTTCCAATTTTTTTTTAGGTTAATCAACCGCATTTTATGATAGGATAATATGTAAATTACTTCTTAATTTGAAAGATTTCGGTACCCCTGCAAAATGAAATTTAGTCGAAGTCTGTATCTCGCATACAGTCATTGGAATGATGGCGTGCTATCAGTAATGAAATCATGAACTTAGTATGAAATAGTAAATGAAGATATAATTACTTAATAGCGGTAAGTTTCACATTCATTATGTATCGAAGAAACAAAATTCGAACCGAAACGACGTGGAGCAGTACAGAAATAAAGCGAGTACCTTTGTGATAGCTTTTGCATCTCAATTTAAAAAAATTATATCTTGATCCTTTTACGATAATGAATAGTAATACCTAATTAGGATTAAACTTGAAAATTAAGTCTTAGTAGCTGCTAGTCTGATCCAAATCTTCCATACAGCTTTCTCATAAAGTTCGTTAAAAGTATATTGTTAATAATGGTGATAACGAAAATTGACAACGTTTAGATTAATGATTGAAGCTTTATATCATATTACCATAGTCTTGAGTTTTACCACATTTACATACCTATTTTATAAGTCTACAGTATGTATTTCTAATAGAGGAGCCTAACGCAGCTTTTTTTCTCATTTTTCTCCCGCGCGGCGTTGTAAATGTAACTTTTAAATATTTTCTAAAAATCCACTTATCAGTATTCACTTAAATTGATTTTTGGAATGGTAAGATAGCTAAGTGCAGGTTTCAAAATAAAAGTTTAGGCGTATTGAGAGATGCATTATTTGATGAAAATTAATTAAGCGATATCATAAACACTTAAAAATGGCATAAAAAGTAAAGGGTATTAAATTTATTCTTTTGCACATTTATCGCCATGAAAAGTCTTAGCTTTAAAATATGCCATAAATAATGGTTCTACGACAATTTGGTAGTAAATTAGAAGAAACTATAGGATTCAAAACACAAACCACAACCATTTTTCACAAAACGTCTCGGGGTATTTAGTTTGAGGTGGATGTAGACCCATACAGAAATTTTCATCAAAATCAGAGACTGGAAAAGGGACAAAAGTTTGTTGACTTGAGATTGAATGCCTTTTAAATCTTTTATGATCATTGTATTATAACACTTGGATCACTTAGGTTTAGATATTTATTTTTAAACGATTTTCATATAATCATATTTAAAATCCACATTTAATTATATATTATACAATTTATAAATATTATAGGTTTATTAAATCTTATAGAATGTTTTTCAGCGGGGCTGCCTTAAGGGAAAATTATGGCAATAATTTTTGCTTTAAAGGCAGAAGGTTTTTCAAGGTGGATTACTCTTAGCATCAAATCCATAATAATACCCCGTTCTCAAAGCTAAAAAAATTAAACAATAAAACGCGTGGATTAGATTGAATGCAAATATATTATATCTTATATTATTTGACCTCTTTAGCTAACAACTAATTTCTCACTGAAGCAGCTAACAAATACAGGATGAACCCCAAAAATGAAACGAAGTAAAAATTAAACTCAAGTAAATTGAAGTAAAATAAAGTGACGAAATACCATCTGTTTGTATATTTGTCTTTCATATTGTTTCATTTCATCGTCGTTTGTCCGCCATTTACGATCAGCCTTCATTCTCATAGAAACTGAATTTCTCTTTTTTTTCCAGTTGTGTATCATAATTCGCATTTCTCGTAAAATATTGGATATCCTTCCAGGATAGTGAATACTGTTCCATGATTAACGTTTAGACTAGTAGGTAAACTGTGTCTTTAAAGTTACCCGCCAGTGGAGTGATTCAAGGCATGCATCTGAGTGCTCGGGTATGTTTTGTGAGGGCTTTCATTCACGAGAGTCTCCGCTCATATCAAATGTCAGCTGATGAAAGCTTCGTAACTGATTCGAATTGCCTGTGATTAATTACTATTCTCACATACCCTCAGTATCCTAGAATGACTCTCGTGCTCTACTTTGAGCTACGTCTAATCGATATAAATTGTTTCTCAGTGAAAAGAAATTCTATCTAATATCACTTCCCAATCACAAGTCAAAAGTCTTAAGATTGGTTTGACGCGGTTCTCCATTCCGCTCTCCTAACCGCTAGTCTTTTCATAGTCTTTTCTTTTGTATCCTTTATAATCTGTCCTATGAAACTCATTTGGGACCGTCCCTTGCCTTTCTTTCCTTCCACCTGTCTTTCTACGATTATTTTCGCTTGGCCATCATAATGTGGCCAACTAAGTCGTCCTGTCTTCTCCTTAATGTTTTAAGAAGACTTCCTTTTTCCCTCTCGCATCAGCACTTCCTCATCACTTACTCGATCAATCCTTAATATCACTTAATATAGTTTGATCTGAGGTTTCCGCGGCGTTTCTTCATATGAGTCTTGGCTTCCGGGCGTTCCTCCGCGTTTAGATGCCCATAAGTGACTACAGTTTCTCCTGCCATCCTGCTGGCGTCTTCAGGTCAAAGGAACGATTAATCGGCCTCTGATCCCCAAGCCACCTATGTAAGACGGCCAAATTTTATGCATCGCTACTTCTGACCTGAAGACGCCAGCAGCATGGCTGGAGAAACTGTCGTCACCTATGGACATCTAAACGCGGAGGAACGCCCGAAAGCCAAGACTCACTTAATATACACGCATCTCATCATAATGAAGGAGAAGCACAACACAGCGGAAAGTAATAGCATAGAGTATTTGCAAGTTTTTGGTGAGGCCTGTTAAAAATATCAGTTTGGTTTAATTAAGCAAAATTCCAACTCCTACAGTCGTACGACCATGGGCGAATTTGTTATTAACAAATAAACATTCCAAAATCAATGTTGCGCTTAAAACACTCCGCCGCCATGCCATACGGCTTGTGACGTCAATCCCCATACTCAACTGACTGTAGTTCCTCCGATCATCTGCGATTGTTGGAAACCTTGTTTATTGTTGTTTACGAACACTGAGGTGAATCTGACGGAATAAACCATCTGTCCTACTATAAATTAGTGGTATATTTCGTACAATAATTCTTTAAGTTCGTAGCCATGAGCGAAGATAGATTAATGGCTTGTGGGACAAAATTCCGGAATGAATATTGTTTTGTTCCGATACGTGGGAGCACCCGTGTTTCTACACCGAACAAGATTTTTGTGGATGTTCCCGATAAGCCTGAACTACGACGGAAATGGTTATTGGCAGCCCGGAGGGATCTTAAGTCGATGCCATTATTACACACAAAAGAGTTTATTATTCCATTCAGAAAGGAGAGACTAATGCGTAATACTGAAGCATATGTATGTTTGAGATGCAGTTATTCTTGTATACAAACGGCCGTGTATTCATTGATGATATACATTGCATATTTTTTCACTTCGGATGCTTACTTTCATTATGTATGCTTGATGACTATGGAAAAACATAATTGATAACGTCAGTATTTTAAGCATTTATTCTCGAAAAGCAGATATAAACAATGTTGGAGTGGAAAAGGAAAATTTAAAGAATTTACAATGCAGTAAAGAATCGTAAAGAAAATAACGTTACGGTAAATTTATAAATGGTACAAATTTGATGCATTGCAAATACCTATATGCGAGCAATTAGTAACATATGTTTACTCCTAAAATGTTATAGTTGAGGAAACACAACAACCTGCCTCCCTACATTTAAATTTTCAAATATTGACAGCATAAAAGTGCGGAAACATAGGGAAAAATAGTTTACTAGAGGTGTTAATGAATAAAAAACTATGCAAAATTACCCTTACTTGTACTTATTTATTGCTCATCATATCACAAATAGCACTACCACGCACACATTTCACGAGCTGTCTTTTTAATACTTATAATCAGTATATGCCGAATCAACTGTTTCAATGAAGAACTTGGCTCACAATAAATATAAAACACTATTATGTAACACTAATAAAGCATAATTATCGGTTTTCCAATCACTCTGCACACCACACTAAAAGAATTTGCACTCCTTGAAATTCGTAAGGATTCTTCACATCTCACTTCCCACACATCACTAACAACTTAGGATCAGTTTACGTTATTTCACGTTAACATTGCGAAGACAATTAAATGAATAGTCTGAAACAAATTACTAAACCAGTTATTGTAACATCAAAAAACTTAGAATTTCACTATCACTCCTACCGTAACCAAAATATGACCAAAACAATAACGAACAAAAGCGCAACGAATATGCGTGAAATGTAAACACTGACTAAATCTCAAAATGAATTGGCAATAGGTTTAATACGTAATAAAATCAAACAGAACTTAGAAGCGAACAAACGAATGCAAATTAATACGCGTTCGATGTATCCCTAAAGCTCAACTAGTCCAAATATGAAACATATCCCCTTCGCAATAGTCAGATACCTTTGATCGAAATGCATACGGTTGGTTGAACCAGCATGGAAGAAATAAATTCCTCGAAGATGTTACATTCACAACTCACTTCACTCTTTACTTCATCGTCTATATGCAATCGAGTTAGAGACTTAATTGTTGGATGAAACGCTTCACGAGTCTATTTTCTCCCAACTCGGGAGAAAATGAAGTTACAGACCTTACAAAAACGAAGATAGGCCCTAGGTATACACCGATCACGAAGGAGTCAACGTCTGTGAGGTTATTTGAAGAAGCCTTAACGAAACCAGGTTCCATTTTGCAAATTTACTTGCATAAAAATGAAGAAATATCGCGTAAAATACGTGAAATATAAGTTATTCGTCAATGCTCCCGTCTGCTTGCAACTATAATATGGGAGATGACGTCACGTAACGAATAGCCAATTACAGGTCGTTTTACCCTCCAGAATTTCGATGCTAAAACAAAGGTTATTAAAACTTAAATAATAAATTAATAACAAAACACATGGAATTTTCATTAAACATATGAGAACTTCAAACATGTATGCACTAAATGGAAAGGGTTTCATGCTTATTCCTCACCCATGCAAACACTCTATTGCGTTGACATAGGAGCAGCTCATGAAAAGGAAAGAGCTGATGAGAGGGGTGTTTAGCTGTAATTTGAAGGAGAGAGTAGGTAGGAGCCCGATCTATATTGTAGCAATTTACGGTGCAGAAATGTGGATGTTGAGGAAGGGCGACGAAAAGAGGCTAGAAGTGCTCAAAATGCTGATATAGAGGATTATAGATAAAGTGAAGTGGACAGATAGGAATAAAAAAATACTGGATATAGTAAGCAAGGAGAGAAAGCTTTTAGAATAGGCAGAGATGAGGCAGAATGTTTGGATAGAGCAAGTACTGAGCTAACCGCTTTTTCGGGACAAATTTCCAAGTGGAGAACATTACCCAAGTTATTTTCCAGTAAATAGGGATAGTAAGTCTTTTAAAAGGGCCACGGGTTAGATGGTATTTTCCCCGTAGAATATTATGATATGCCATGATTTACACACTGCTAACCAATTTCATACAATGCTTACCATTGAGCATAATTCACAATGAAGATATCTCTCTCCTTTCATCGCTTTCTATCGTTGGTCTTTTGAGGAAAAAAACTTCACTGACTTATTCAATGCTTTCAGCTACACCTTTTTGCTATGAGACGTTTGAGGAGGTTGTTAAACTATTAATAATTGAAGAAATATTGACTTTTAATCCTAACCAAATATTTTCTTGTGTATGTCAATGATTTTAATGAATATTAATCGAATTATTCCGATAAATTGGGCAACCGTTTAATTGGACGAGTTTCACCCACTCCCAATAAACCAACATTTACTGAATTGCCTTTTTTTGACGCGTCAACATTTATGAAAAATGTATTGCCTAATATTTTTGGTATTTTACCGGCTTTGCTGCTTGTTTGCGTAGAAGTCTTCTTTGAACTCTCAAAATCTCTAGTCGTGAGAGAATATTGAATTTGTTTTCCGAAACTTCAATACATCTTTCTTCCAGAAAAGTTCGACTAATTGAGCAACCTTCAAAGTGATGCATGCTTTGGATCCCTGTGCCCGAAATAATGATGCTATACGCTAAGCAACACATCGACTGCGTCTAGGGCCACGCTTCTAGCTGAGCTGTCAAGACTTGCATCAGCCTCCTGTGAAATTCATGAAGTTAGACGAAGGCTTTAGGGAAGTTTGATAATTAACTCAGAGGCATCTTTAGCGAAAGATCTCCTAAACTAGCACATGGAGCCCCTTAGAGGCCTGTTGACACTAAGCAAATGCCTTATATGTCTCATTTTGTCATAATACTGGGTGATCAATCTGATTGATGTCGTCAAATATCTATTTTGATGACGCAATAACAAAAACGTTCCTCATTATGCTTATACAACATATTGTAACATAATGTAAACAAGCCACCATGTTGTTTGATTAAATAATTTAAAATTAACAATGGTAGTGAGGAGGAAAGAATGGTAGTGGGGGACGCGGAAAGGAAATACACAAGGGGAGTCGTGTATGGAGAGAAGGAGGAGGTAGACGTGTTATAAAGAAAGATCGGGAGAAAGACTAAAGTAGCGGTGTATTGAGAGAGCGGAGGAAGAGATACGGCAGAATTCAAGATCGGCAGAAAGAAGAAAAGGACGCAGAGAAAAAGGAGGCGCCTACGAGAGGGAAAGAGACCGGAGGAAGGGGATACGGCATAACTCAAGATCCCCACTGGTGCAGATCATGGCAGTGGCTCAGTGAGTGGTAGTACGGGTAGTACAAATGGGATTGTAATGGTCATGGCGGCTTGTTGATTTTGTTTTTTGCTCCCGAAAATATAGAGCTGTTTTTGAAGTGTAATAAAATAATTTGTTAAGTTAGTAGTGGGTAATTGAAAACGTTACAATATCATACCCTAAAGATATTCATAGTGAACCTTTTTAAGGAGCATGGAATTTCGATGAAAAATGTCTCCATTGGCTGAATCTTAATCCAATTATAGGCCTAGATTAGAGTGCCTTGTTCTTCCTAATAAATGTTATACGATTTCCTGTGTGGTCATGATGAAATTATTTCTGTCTGATTGTACTTGGCACAAAAGTGCTGGTGCTTGCAATGTGTGATACAGAAATGAAAAATGTTGGTAAAAAATACACTTCAGTGATGTGGATCACCTGTCCATATAAAAAACTGGGCTGGGGCTTTTTGTTCATCATCTCTGGTACTGTCGCTGAAAAAAAATTTACTCTACTCTACAATTTGTTAAAGTGTTCTACCGATTCAGGTAGGTTTCCTAGGAGTGTCTAAGAAGTTACAGAGTACACTCAAGTGCTACTGGCAGTCTACGCTCCCGTCTCCTCACCCACCATATCCAGCACTTTGTCGTTTCTCCTCCTTCACTTTCTTCATTCTTATCCAGACGCACACCTCGAATGCCTCCAGTAATTTCTTGTCCTCCTTCCTAAGTGCCCATGTTTCCGCCCCGTAAAGTGGTACTCAACCAATCAGACTCTTCACCAGGCTTTTTTAAGGCCCCCTTTGCCTATCATAACAGAAGGTGAAAATACATATTTGGTGAATACTTATATTATTCAGTATTTAATTATTTATTTTTCATAGTAATCAACCGTTTTATATTAAATACTTCAATACTCACCTTATTTATGCTATACTATAAACCTCAATGTTGGAGTAAAATTTGTCTGCCGTCAAAATGAGCTCCTATTTACATTTTTTTTAAAGTTCAAATTATCATTACATATTTTGGTGCCATAGAAGTATGATAATAATAAAACGGGTAATGCGACCGAGTAGGTAATGAGAATATGCTAAGACAAGTGGGAGAGAAGGGTGTCTAAAATCGGCGCAGCTTGACGTCCGGGTTTTCCTCCGCGTCGATTCATCTTCGTTTCACAGTTTCGCCGGCGTTGCAGCAGGCTTCTTCAGGTTTGGAGTTTCGGATGATAGTTTTTCTTGTGTTATATAGGCCTTGATTTTGGCCAGGTGCGCCCTGAGTGGTCGGTTTGTGGAGGAGTTTCTTCCTGGCGTTGGAGAGTGAATAGTCCTGCCCTCCCTTTTGAAATGAGGTGATTTGACTACTTCGATAGTATTTATCCGACACTATTTTGATATCCAGTATAACATTGCACAACTCTTCGGATGCCTCCATCAACATTTAGTGTGTAAAATCCCTTAGAAGAAAGGGGACGTCGATTACACTATGTGTAGAGATACGTGAAAATCGCACTTTCAATTACAGTTTATCGCATTTTGAAGCGTCTATTTTTTATTTTCATAATGAGGTAGATGACGATAAAATGTAGTGAAACATAGTTATATGACAAAATACAGAATATTTTAAATAATTATGTTGTAGAACAATAATAAATTAAGGAATAAGACATATGGTGGCGGAGGTGTAGCTTGCCCGCGCCCATTTGTAGTTCGCGGCCACGTAGTCCCAGCCAACTGGTAGCTGGCCAGTCGCTCACATGCTTTAAGCGGTGAGTGTCGGCGGAGCATTTAAACTGCGCTCGGCACAAAATGTACGAATTTTGCCGTCGAAAAGGCAAATTTGCGTAAGAAAATCATAAAAGTCCAGTCATCGCATTTATTTGCGCACATCGCATTTATTGCATTTGCGATTTTCACGTCTCTCTAACCATGAGGCATGACAAACTGATGAAGACAATCGTCAAAGCACTGGTGGACTGACTGGATTGGGCAGGTCATTGAGTACTTAAAAAAGAAGGAATATGTCACTGAAGGTTAGCTGATAGAGGAGCGGGATGGTGAGCCTTGTCAAGCCATTCTTATAGATTATTGACTTATGATGGTGAATCCATGATAAAAACACAAATGGTAATTTTCACACTATTTAATATAACACTCAACGACCAACCGTGGTTTCAACACTTCATCCTTGAAAATGGTATGACGCAGTTTCAACATTTTATGTCATTTTCAAGGATAAAGTGTTGAAATCATGGTCGGTCGTTGAGTGTTTTATTTAATAGTGTGGAAATTAGCATTTTCCACAAAATCAAGCCTCAAACGATTTTATAGGTTGTGATGGCGATTCAAAGTTATTCATTTATCTGATGTACAAAAAATTTTTTCAGTTTAAAATGTAACCATCCTCGTTTATATTGAAGAAGACTGGTCCTGGTCACTTCGTAGCAATGTCTGTTGAAGCTCGATATCTACGTGATATGTTCACCATCACCAATATGTTTCGCCACTAGAATCAAAAGTGAATGAGAAGCAATACCTTCCAGGAAACGTTATCGGAACAAAGGAGCGCGCATCTTAAATCAACGCGCCCGGTGTTTCCCTTGTTCTGTGGTCCTGTTTTGAGGTTCGTTCGCGGGATAATGGCGAGATGAACTGCGTCAAACGCCATGGAGCTGCAGTTGATACACAAGAGGACTAAAAAAAAATAAACACAGCGGTATCCGACGCGCAGCATGCGCGCGTGAGGTTAGGGCGTGAACAAAGGCAGCGAGGGAACTATACTTTGGTGGAGGGGATGTGTGTTTCCACCCCGTGCTTTCGCACGCAAAGAGAAAACACGGAAATTAAAAACTAAAAAAAAATTAAACAAGCTCGTCTGCTTCGCCAGACTCCCACGCTTACACCATCGTGAACAGCTAGGGGTGTCGTTCGAACCTTTCTCCCTTCCTCTCAACGGTCCCTTCCTGATGTACACAGTTCAACTCCCTTGGGGCACCTCTACAAACCTACCCTCAGCTCGTGTCTCGACAGCGACCATCCCTGTAATACCCTTCGCCTTTACCCCCCACACCCTTCGCTTCATCGCCCCATACTACTTGTATTTTTGCGATGCCAGGGAAAAAATAAGTACTCTCGGGAAGGCGCGAAACACCGTTTTTCTTGCTGGTTCTGTCGCGATTTCACTTTGCGCTTCGCCGATTCCGAAAGAAGAATGTGTCGAGCAGTCTCCGATCCCGTCCTCCCTCGAAACTCCTTGGATACACTCATTTAGATCTCTCTCGAGTGGAGAAGTTATCTTGCGTCCACGTAACTCCTAGCTTATCGAGGTATAAGACAATTGTGTTCTTAGTAACAAGACGGTGATGCTTCTGATTTGTGCAAGGGGCAAGATTGCTAAAAACCCTCGTAGAGATATTGATTCTTTTCCATATTTTTATCACTTTGGCTTACGATATTATTTTTTACTTAATATCATGAGGGCTATGCCTAATTTATTTTCAGCCGAGCATTTTTTATGATGTACTCGATAGAGCTCAATGTTTATGAAAATATAGTAGTAATTAATGAATATTAATATTTAGTTACTTTTTTGTATGCTTAGTCATTTAAAAATGAGAATTATCAGGTACCTTTGTATTATGACTACATTGTTTGTTATGGATCTGACAATGGTATTATAATCATCAGAAACGTTAAAAAAAGAATAAATATTTTTAAAAATTGAATAAAAAATACTCACCCAAAACACCTGGATTTTATTTATGATACATAATTTGTGGTTATTAGTGAGTCGCATACTGTATCTTTATTCGTCACCAGTTTTAAATTCTGCCTCTCATGCTTCTTAAAATATAAATTAAAGTACGTTTAATATACTTTCACTGAGTTTGTGATCAAGATTCCCATTAAAAGAATTCTCATTACCAGTTCGTTGAAATTGCAACAACTCAATTGCTTCAAATGCTTTCTATCCTAATAATAATTTGTCGTATATTGATCCATTTTGATGTCTTTCTGCCCTAATGTGAGTATCGAAATTTTCCACATTTTAGTTTTTATAGCATGAAGCAACTCTTTTGAAGTTAAGATGAATATCCTCAGTGAAACACGTCTCTATTAAGTTTCCAGTCTTCTTTTAAAATTCCTAAACTATGCTTTCATTGTTCGGACTCGTATATTTAGAGTATGACTTTCTCCGAGTTCATGTTCTTTGGAGCGAAATTTGAGTTTTCTCATCAAAAGGGCTTCCACATCCCTCGTGGTTGGTCGCGCAAACAAATAGGATCCGGTATAATTCCGTTTGCTTCTTTACTCCTGGTCTTGAGGCCTCAGTCGTCTCACGCCTCAAAACACGCGTGCTCTTGTGCAGGGGTCGTTGTGCGCGAAAAAGTATTTCTTAAGCGCACTTGAGGCATTGCATATCCAAAGAAATCCTTAGGCACGCAGGCAGCTCGAAGTCTCTCGCTTCCCTGAGGCATTTGCGGCTCTGCACGGTATAAACTCTTATCTTCTCTGTGTTCACGACTGGAATAATGAAATATTCATAGTATTATTTTAATAAATTTCATTGTCATAGTCCAAGGTCTTGCATGCTCGCAATAATATAGCTTTGTTCGTTGACTGATTGTTTCTTACCGTTATCACGAGCATAATTATATTTAATGAAATCCCTTTGACGCTTTACTCTCTCTTTAGGTTCCACGCCTGCACGTAATAGTCTGTCGCAAAACGAATTACAAACGTGAATAATTTTTGCTGTACAATCAGAGTCAGTGAAAGCAATATAAATTATCTCTATTACCAACATATGTTCAAGTCCGTCAAAGTAACCCTTATTATCAAAACATGTTATGACACTTCTACGTTGCTAGAATGATTGATGTTGTATGGCGAGGTTGAAAAAGAAATTCAGCGATCATTTTATTGCATGCGCAATGTAATCGACCGTTTTTTTATTGATTTTGAGAGCGTAACTGAGTTCATTAAATTTTTTTTCGAGCGCAGAAAAGTGTATTCATGTTGATAAAATAATAATTGGAGTTTTCCCCCTTGGAATAACTATAGGTCCACATAATTTAATTGGATATTTTTCCAAGCAATTAGTCCTATGAATGAATTCAGAGAACGGTGATGTACATTAAAAAAATGGCTTCGCAACAGATTTATGAGTGTTTTTATTGGCAACGTATTTTCCAAAAACAAATTCGCTTCTGTTGGGGATAGCCGATTATCTATCTAGTAATTTATTCCTTAAAGTTTTTCGAATTGTCAGTTTAGAATGCTGGAGTAGTTGCTTGTTCTTCCATTATTATCAATTTACATCAGTGCTGTCACGGCCCCGGACGGCCGTTCCAGCACTGGTTAAAACATAGATATAATGGTCACTTTACATTTTTATAAATTTTGGTGCCTACAAACTTCTAACATATAGACTTAATAGTCATATAGCACTTTTATCAATTTTGGTGCCTCAAAATTTCTATGATATAAATTTGTAGCCAAAAAATCTTTTTTTCGATTTGATTTTTTAAAATATTTGTTGAAGTAATTGAAACGCCCTGAGTAATATTTCACTTGTAAAAAAAATTAAGAAAAGTACATTCTGGCACTGCAAGTTTTTCCACGAAACCACTGACTAGCATCCTAAATTATATCTGTATGGGAATTCCTCGGAGTTTTTACGAAATCACACTATGCATTTTATATCTATTTACAGTTCAGCAGGAGCAAAGTTATCATCAAGATAAGCGCTCCAGACAGCTGCTAGCCAATGGTAGCTCTTCAAGCTGTGAGTAAGCATGAATTCAATTATTCCTCTTATTGTTAGTAATATTACTCCCTGACACGGCAATTCCATTATTCGCATTTATTTGCAAATATTTAGGGCATGCATATTCATAGAATGCATCGTTGTGAACAACCTTCACAGAGAACTCATATCAGTATTTTCAACTCTTTTACTCAACCAGTTGTTCTTGCTTGCTGGTTATTTTGTACAATGGGTACCTTGTTTGAAATACTGTCGTCGTTTTGAACCGATGGGTGTGACAATTATAAATTTTTGCTAACTAATTGATACAATAAGTTTAGTCGAGTCACCAACCATCGCCTTATGGGAACTATAATATACGTAAATACTCTACGAAAATATTCTAACAGTAAGAATATTTTCTTAAAGTCAGCTAGTTTCAAGCTGTGAAAACTAGATGGCATTTTTTCTGACTAAGGCTGATTGGAAAATGCTGAAAAATTTAGTATCATATTTTAGATAACAGTGTCAAGAATATTTACCTCATGATAAAAAAAACCTTTTCCGGAGAAGAATTTGGAAATGCTACGATTGAATTAGTATTCTACATGATGAATAAAATGTATCTATATAATAATCTCGCTATTTTTAATCAAAAAAATTGTCGGTAAATATATAAATAAATATTATAAAGGTACAATAGGTGTTCTTTAAACGTAATTTTTAACTGATTCTTTTTTGAATTGAAAATGCGCGATTTTATCTGCCGTGCCCTCTGATGGTATACTTTGAATGGTAGTCCACATATCAAGCCTGGTGTTCTGAGTCATCTGGGGCTTTTCTCCCGGTGTGTAAGCGGAAGCTGTCAAATTAGGTATTAGGATAAACCTCAAGCAGGCAAGTGGCAATTTCTTTTTCAATGAACTCATGACCTCTATTGGTGGTTTATCGAAGGAACGCTCAGGAATGAGTCGCGTGCCTTGGTGTCTTGTATACCGGTTGGTATTTGAAACCGAAGCTCGTTTGCGAACTCTCAAGTCCCCATCGACAGAAATCACCTTCGCTCCAAGCTGATCTAACCCTCCCGGCCTCAAGTGTCACCTATCGGCACCGGTTGGTACCAAACCCCTCGCAGTAGTTTCTGCAGAGGAGAAAGGATTGTGTTGGTTGTATCAGATGTCCACCCTTTCCCATTTGTGTCTAGTGTTTCAGTTTCATCGCTGCACCCCATGGTTCTCACTGTTTCACCTGCCGAGATATTTCCCTTTCATTTCCACCGCGGTCCCCAGCTCTTTGAAATCGCAAACCGGGAAGCTTAACCCCTCTCTCCCAAGTCTGGCTGGAACGCCTCATCCCCTGCGGCGAATTAACATTGCCTCTTCACCGTGGTGTGTCATACGCTTTCGTCCCTCAGGCATATGCCAAGTATTCTGACCCCAATCAAAGAACAAACTATTGTGAGTAGTGTTTAATATGTTTCCTTTAAATTTTCCTTAAAATTAAATAATAAAGTTACTTATTTATTTTCAATATCGAAGAATAGAGACCTTAAAAATGAAATAATAGATTTGAAATATGAATTGAGCTACGTGTATTAAGGTATTATGAAATGCATAAGGTCTCTTGAATTAAAAAGTCTTCGTTTATAAATGAAGTAATTCGTTTTTGAAGTACCTCCTTATTCTGATTATAATTAGGTCCTGTTTTTTTCCTTCTCCCATTAAAAGTAATAAAAATATTAAATCATTTCAAAGCACAAAAAATTGAGGTATTTATTATGATTTATTTAGGGTATTAAACAATAGATTTAACCTTCAATCCTATATTCAATTATTCTGATACAAATTAAGGATTTCTAATCTGCTGAAATTCGTTTCTTATTAAAAGTGCATCCGTTAGTTCATCATGGGTTTTGTCATTAATTCTTCATTCGATATTTCCGTTTGAATTCTTGAGGTAAGCACTTATGCTATCTAACTTTGTTTTTTTATCGAAATAAATTATTCTTCACCGCCCAAGTCTTAGCTACGTTAGCAGTTTTTTGTTGTTGTGTCGTTAAAGATTTGTTGCTTGTGTTTTTTGCTGTGAAATTTACTCACCGTTTCTGGATGTGCGCCTCAATAAAAAACACACTCTGAATTGCTTTTTGAAAATCTGATAACTTTTATGTATGTTAAGATAAAATATGTTATTAAAAAAATTTGACGTGATTTACGCCATTTTCAAACTAGACTGCCTCCTAGTTCTAGTTTTGGCGGTCTAGCTTGAAAATATAGTAGAACACGTCAAAACCGGTTGCAGAATATTAAAATAAGTGTGGAAAGTAAAAAGTGTCCTTATTTTATTTTAGCATGCATAAATTCCTCAAAGTTAATTCACCCACCATCAACTTCAAGTCTTAAGTATTTTATTCGCATTATTTTTATACTTTTTTTCCACTAGTTGGTGATAAATTGTCAATTGGGAGTCGCGAAAAATTGGGATGGAAAAACAAATTTGTTTGTCATATATTCCTGTATTCGTCTATTTGGGACCTCTTTATGAATTTATTTTAAGGTATTTGATCAGCCTTTTCTGTTTCAACCGGCAGCCCGTTCTTAATCTGTTACGAACTCGAGGTTTTTCCTGTTCATTCAGGTCATATCGCGACACGTTGCGCAGTAGGAAATGATCGAGTCTCACCGTTGTATATTTTTCCGCGAGTCCAAACAGAGTTCAAACGGAGATTAATTCGTTGTGTCAGGTAAACAGAGAAGAATATTCTGTGGATGGAAGTAACAGGAGGAAAGGTTTGGTAATTGGGTCCGCGGAAAAGCTTCGAAATGAGACCTCGTGGAGGCAAGTTGAATCACAGACATTTGTGTGTCTCCCTAGAAATTGCCTTAGAGGGGACAAAAATCCTTGCGTTAAAATTGAAAATACAAGCACGTCTTACGAAACCTATATTTAGAGACTGCGTGATAGACATATTTTATGAGTGAGACTGATTTTTGTGTGCTTTAATTCAATAGTGACTGAATCCTGTGCAGGATTCCTTGCTCTATTTACAGATATAGTGTTGTTGTTGGGTTGAAGATAAATTTCCATGAAATGAATTACTATGAAAAAAAAGTTATCTCTTCCATTTTACCACATTTTTGATATTTTATTAGAATTTACCTGCAAGAAAATTATCCTCATTTATTTTAAAGCTGCCTTAATATTTTGACAATTTTATAGATTAACGCCAGAGCTCCTGATATTTCTGAGGCGCGAGGTTAAATACCTTTTAGGCACTGCCTTAGCATTTCATCTGTACCTTATATAAAAGTTATGCCGCGTCATGTTGTAGCGAAGTTTTGTTGACGGAACGCTTGAAATATTTTTGGCATGTGATGCTCATTCAAGATCATAATGAAAACCAATATCTTCCCGATGCTGCGGCTATATTCATGCTGTAAACAGATTACAGTAATAATAATAACAATAATTTATTTGCTCCTACAGTTTGTTTTTACATCTGAATACAAAAATTACAAAGAGAAGGATCTTTAGGTGGTCTCCAAGGTTAAAGGAAATTGAGCCACCATAAAATAACAAAATATATGCCAATAAAAAAATAAGAATGCAGTAAATGATAAGTGAGTGTTTTAAATGAATAACATCAAAATAAATTTTCAAATATTTCTTGCGAGAAAGTCCAGTCGTTACCAAGTCTTAACATTACATTTGAGGATTATTTTTTTTTTAATTCTAGTGGGCAGTAAATGAAATAGCTTTGGCCCCATTTAAAGAAAACAACGTTTATGTAATGTTAACTTAGGTCTGTTTGCTACTAGAAATGACTCACTACGTAACTTATATTTATATCTATCACATCCACTCATCATATTTCCACTGGCAAAAAACATTATGGCAATTATCACTGTTGACAACGACATCCCTTTGCCGGAACTCCAAACAACTTGCCACATATTATTTATATCCGTTCAAATGCATTTGAAGTTATGCCATCAAATTAATCATTTGAAAAATAATTTGGTCAGTATATGCATGAAAGCTAAAGAATCTCTTTGAAATTTATTAAATTTTTCGTCAAATGTTTTACAAATCATGCATTCATCATGCCATAGAATACACATGTATTCCTCGGATATCATTGCTTCACACGATTCCTTGCTGCTAATTAAAGACTGATAAATATTTTCTTTTGTACTTTATAAGCCCAGAGGATTATTAGGACATTGGGAGTGCGCGAACTTTCCTATTAGTTCACCAGTGGACGTAAAACACGCGAATACAGGCCTCTTTTTTAAAATATACTTGTTCAGGCAAGCCTTACTACATTGTTGTTTCCTTTTAGCTGTTTTGGTTCAGAAATCAAGGCTTTACAGTTATCATATAATAGAAAGACTTCAACCTATCTACACTATTTGTAAAGCATACGAGCGTGCTGCGCCCGCTCCCAGCGGGCTTCCCCCGCTCTTTCCAATGCAGGTCCACAGAGGGATAGGCGCGTCTCTGATTTTAAAATGTAGAAAAAAAGGCAGGGTCTTAAGTACAAATTTAATTCGAATGTTCATGTACAAATTGAGGTCAGAGGACCTCTTTAAACACAACATTGGAAGTAATTACACTATCCTCTGTTAAACGCACATGATGACTCATACTTACGTATCAACAGGAGACTTGAATGTGGAATCAGCCGCATTTTGATAAAAGTTATTTAAAAAATGCGAGATATTGTGGCAAATGAACAAATGTATCAGTTTGTGCGCCGTAAACGTCAGGAATATTTACCGTTTTTTTTTGTTTTTTTTTTATTATTTATAAACCAATTTTAGGAAAGAATAGCAATATTTAGGAAGTAAGATATGCCGTCGCATGTTTTCTGATAAATTCTGTGCATTTCGGTACCTCATTTGTACAGTTTGGTGGCGTACAAGTTGAGAAAAAGGTATCTATACAGTAGAAATAATATAGAAGATTCTCAGGAGCCAATTTAAGGCTAAAAGTTTTACACGTGGTTGTTCTAGAACTAAAGATATTATTTGAAACTTGAAATTGGATATGGAACAATATTTGTATCATTTGAGTTCTGGGGATTCCGAAATAAGGATCATGTAGCGACGGAAGTATTGAATACCGCAGTCTGTGTATTTACAGTGACCTCTCTCAGACCCCTCCCTTTCTTTCTCCTCAGCGCCGGGCTGTATTCCGTTCCTTACATATACGCAAAAATGAAACCCACACCGAAGCATACAGAATTGAACCTAATGTTCCCTGCGGGGTCTTCGGCGGAAAAACAAATATTTTAATGAACTACTTTTTCCTGGAGAGATTCCCTTTCTCACAGACATTTCGCCGCCTCATTGTTTCGTCGGTTTGAATATGGGAAACATAAAAAAAGAGTAGGAACCTGGAAAATTCTTCGGGATGTTACATCTCCCCTGAGACGTTTCTGTTTCACGTAGCTCTCATTATGCTGCCTTGTCGCCACTTTATTTTTCAATGGTTCAGCGTGCGACCTCAAATAATAATAAAAACGAAACAAAACGCGCACGTCTTTAATAATACTGTGAGCTTTTTCCCCACCCAAACCGAAAAGGCTATTACCACTGTGTCGGTGGCAGAATAAATTCCTGCTTTCCTATCACTTTGTGTTGTTTTTTTCCCTCTTCTCCTCCCACTTTTACTCCAGTGATGTCATTCCCTGCCTCTAGGTAAGCTTCTTTGCGGATTTTATTCCTCCCACCTCCCAGTCTCAGAGACTCCAATCCTCCCTTGGAACTGTGGTGGTCCTTTTTATTTCGTCGTCACCACTTTTCAAATGACAAGCCTTTTGCAAATGCTGTTTTCAGTTCCACCCCCACATATTCCTCCCTGCTGCGATTGCTCGGCTGTGGTGCTCGTTTGTGTCTGTGTTCTACTTCTCTTTTTTTGTTGAACCTTTTCCTTTTATTTCATTTTCTTCCCTCGTTTGCAGCGCTAATGAAGCGGCAAAAATCCGAAGTGCAGGAGCACTGCCACTGGTTCTTTGACGTGCAAAAGAGGGAGGGAGGTGGGGGGCGGAGAGAGGAATTGAAAAATAAAAATGGAAATGGGAACTCGATAGCATTTAGATTACCCAGCGCAATGCATTGCAAAGAGGGCGACGCCAGAATGATCTGGCCGTGTTCCCTCATTTCCCTGGATAATTGGTATTTCCTGAAAACTTTTTTGGTGCTGATGCAGGTGGAGGATATTATTTTTACCCCAGGCAAAAATGCTAATCGAATTTTACGTTTGCAACCGCGCTTGTTTTGCGGAAATAAAATAAGTTCATGCATATCATGAATGTCATATTTTAGCCAATGTTAATACGACAAATTTTTCGTCAAATAATTTGGGTAGAAAATTGGAATGCACATCTACTTCTATAATTTATGTTACTGATTACTGAAAGAGCCTTACTGCTGTACTGACGGACGAATGATCTGCGTACCGGTGGCAAAAGTACTTGAAACACCAAGGCACTCAACTCACAAGTTTTTATTTTCGTAACATTTTCAATATTTAATTATTTTAATAATAATTTATTTTTTAAGTTATATTGATAGCTGAGTTGACAGTTTACTTAATTTTTGCGTTTTTTTAATGTCGTGGAAATCATGCCTTGATCCATATTTTTACCTGTTTCGAAGTTTTGAAACATTTAAGTCGCATGAGAATTTTGAGTCAGGAACGTCGTTTTCGAGTTTCGTGTTCAAATTTTTGGGAATTACAGCAAGCTGGTGAGAAAACATTAATTTATATATCCCTTGATAGAATTGAAACATCTGTGGGATAGATGGAAATTTTTCTAACAGCATATAATAGCTAGAAGAGACACTTCCCAAACTAATACCTATTAGTCTCTCTCAAGTATATCCAACTCCAATGTATTTACCTAATATGAATAATATATTTGAATTTTATTCTTCTTCCTCTTAATATGCATTATGGAACGTGCTGTTGGTGGGGAATTGTGCATGATTAACGTCACGACTAACGTCCGCCGGAAGGAAATCGTTGTAGCACGTTTGGGCATAGGTCATTGTGACCTCTTCACGGAAGAGAAAATTCAGCCCGAATGGCTGGATTGCAATTATCCACTAATAGTTTGACATTTCCTGATAGACTGTGCAGGAGATGTCGCACTTAATATCGGGGAGCTCGGGATAAACCTAGTTGGAGTGCAACACCTAATATGTCCCTGGACTCATCAGATTTTTACGCTCAACAGACCTCTTTAATGAATCATATTTGATATTGGCCACTGCTCTTACTTTTTACATTACTTTAATACCAAGCATGTTTTTATGAGCATAAAGTTTCTTCGATTTTTCCGACCAGTAGTGTAAAATGGCCTTAATCACCGAAGAGCCCTATACCCTATGCCCTAATTGCTACAGCCATTGGCGACGAGTCAAAGAATCCGATCCACGGCAAGTAAATCTTGCGACCAGGAAAACCAAAAAGTTTTACTAATTTTAACAAGTTATAATTATGTGCTTGAGTCAGTTGAATTTCTTTTTATTACAAAGGGCGTCCACTAATCCAATTCCTCTCGATGTATTTAGATCTGGCATTTTTGCTTCTTGAGCTGGAGTTCGTTTAAACTTGGTATTATAATAATGATATCGTATATATGTATGCAGCGGAATATATACTGTTCACTTCATTCTCACATTCGACTCCGTCAGTCACTCACACTTTGAAGGCCTAGTAAAGCAACTTCACCATGACGTTATTCGAACACTCGACCTCAGTTTCAGCAGCCATGGAGACTAGTTAAATCCTATTCAGGCAATACATGTAGTTAGCTTATTTCAAATTTCTAACCTGTCCTTCACCAAGAAATACAATCATTTTATTGATAATCCAATCAAATCCCTTAAAAATATTTAAAATCTTTTCAAACTGATACACATTCTATGCTTTGGCTCGTAGAATATTTCTTGTATTTTATTTGGCTCAAGTCATGGCCAGGAAAGTTGCTGTGAAGAAGACTGTAAGTCTCATTCTATCGCCCCCATGAAACCTTACATGTACCTGTACGTTATGTTGGCAGAATAATGCAATTGCAAATATAATTTATTTTACCAGTGCCAAACGCACCTATTCAACTGTTACATGAGAATTGGTAGAAAGAGCTTCTACACGATTCAATTCACACGATCATCCATGGCACATGGCTTCTACACGATAACCTATGGCACGTGCCTTCACTGCAACGCAAATATTACGGTCATGAGAAAGAGGGGTGAATTTAAGTTTCAACTTGCAAAAATTCAGTTCTAGTCTCTTGAAAGTAGAACAGATATAATTTTTGCCACTATTTAATGAGCATATCACTTTGGACTAAAAAAATGTAAAGAGGTATATTAATTAATGCAAATGGGGCGTGGGATATGGTTCCATTTGTTTCCACAATACAAGACAAGAGAATATTAATATCCGAATTGTATGCGAACATGGAATATGAACTGGATTTTTGGTTCCTACTATTTTGCTCCAGTTTTAATTAGTTCCTCGCCTTTAGTAATATGCTTTCGTGTATCGTAAACAGAGACAAATTCTGCTAAAAAAACTCGGGAAATCGGTATTGCTAATTATAAGGCTTCTCAAATGAAAACATCTGAATGCAAAATAAGCGAATTTTCGATCCAAGCTTTGGGTCTTTCTATGGAGATTGTATATTTAGGATGAGAAAATCGGAGAAAATAAAAGAAAGATAGAATCGTGATATATTAATATCTTGAGATTGCATTTCTGTGGATTGTTTGCTTTTGTTGATGATTTAATTTCAGTCAAGGAGCGTTCGTTTGGTATTTAATAAAGGAATTCCTTTTATTTCCACTATAGTACCTGGAAAATTTTCCATGTTATTACCATTACTATTTTAAAATAAATTATCAGGTAATCTTGACAGCATTGTGCCGTGTGATTCCTAATTCCATGTTAATATATGAAAAATATGTGTCATGGAAGCAATGTCTCCAGTATTATAGTAGAAAAAATTATTTTATATGGAAGAAGTTTATTTTTTTATAAATTAATGGTTATCAGGCATTGAAAGTTCTAAAAAAATAAATTTAAAATCTCGTAATGATAATTGAATATATCGTTTAAGGTTTAAATTTTTTGAAAAATGTATCATGATATGTGTCAAAACTAGGGTATCCAATGGAAACCATCAATCTTTATCGAACACGTGGTGAAATTTCGAGGCTTTGTTTAGTTGTATATTTCGCTCAAAGAAAATCACACTTCATTGATTTATTTATTTTGATCGTTAGCCGTCATGTTGATTCAAATTATCTTTCCTAAATGGTGACTTTGTAAAAAGTCTAAGATATCACTTACCATTTGACAAGTTGCCTGCTTGCTAGGCATCTAGTTAACTGCTCCAATTTTTCATAATTTATTGTTTAAAACCTGAAAAATTATTGTTTTTAGTAATTTGTTCAACTTTAATTTTATCCAGCCAGTTCAGTGATTGCACCATGACTATCCCAGTCAATATCAATTCTACTTTTATAAAATGTTTTCCTTCTTCAAATTTTTTCGAGCTGAAATTCTTTTACTGATGGCTTTACTTTATGCCTTTTGGTTTTCATTACTGCATAACAGACTTTTTGTAGTGCTAGACCACTTGAATTACCAAAATAACTATGATTTCCGTGAAAAAGGATGATATTCTTAGGAAGTGTGCAATAATACCGAGATACCATCTAATTCCGTACATCTTTCCCCATTTAGCTGACGTCATGTGTCACAAAAGTGGAAACTATGGCAGATAATACGAGTACTCTGAAAATCTGCTGCAGAGGCTGAGATCAGTTCGAAAAAAAACACCGCTTCCGCAACGGGTCCAGAGCTGCAATTTTGCTCCGATATTCTGTCGACCGTGTCCTGTCGGTCAAGGCGTTTAACAAAAGTTTTCCTTGGGCTCAGAGCCGTTAAGGGCATGTCCAGTCGGAGAACGTCATCTTGCAGACTCGCTCATGGGAAACGGTGCCTCAGGGCGTGCTCATTTTTTTGTCCTGAATCCGAACCAAGACGGGTTCACAAGTGCGACGATTCCGGTGTAGTATCGGAGGGGTGGTGTGTGGGAGTCCCTTTTATTCCATACCAACCCCCTTCTATGATACTTAAAGTTCTCCCATTGTTGTCCCCGCAATATTCATTGTCATTTAATCTAGAGAAATATTAGTAGGGTCCGTATTCAGTTTAATTTTCATGAGCACCCTCTCCGGGAATTGATGCATTGATATGAGACACATATTCTGCCGTAAATGGCCATAATATTCAAGGTTCTTATAAAAATTTATCGGATGATGTACGTTGTAGCTAATCAGGGAATGGTTTTATATAAACATTGGTACAGAATATGATGCCACCATTTTTCGAAATCATTTTTTGTCAGTGATCAATAAAGTGTATTGGAAAATTCACGTTCTGAGATGAAGTAAGAGTTTATGGAAAAACAGATACCTACAATCTTCAAACATAATTAATGAACTATTTACTGTACATTTTAGTGCGAAATATAGCTATCATTTTTTTTACAATAATTTAGCATATCTTTTCTGATGTATTTTTCAAGCTTAGCACTTCCATTACGGCTCTGGTCGGTGCTGAGGGTGGCATTGAAACTGTTCCGCTGGACGTGGAAACAATGATCGCCGCTTTGAAAGCGTGTGACAGAAGACAAGATGTCTCGTTCCATGTCTTGCACCCATTACGCTGTCCCCTGTCTCTGAACTCTTCGCTCCGCAGAAAGAAACGCTCGGGTACTTCTCCCGCATCCTTAGCCTGCGACGTGTACGGAGGCATGGAGACACCGGAGAAGATGATACGCCGTCAAAAATCCCCACAGGACGATCTTTATCCCGAATCCCACTCGGTCCAAAAGCCCTCGATTTTTATGTCTGCCTCCTCTCGCGAAACTGGACAGGCTACGCTTCCTTTCCTTGCTTTTACATCGCGTGGCAGTCGGCTGTTAAAAAAATGTGTCAATACCCAAGGAGGATGGTAGGTCAATTTTATGTCTATAACATGTCAAATTTTGTCTATAATAGATCAACTGTATGCATAAAATATGTCGATTTCTAAATCATCAGTATCAATCTAGCCCCTCCATCCCATATTGAAAAAGCAGTGGCGTATCCAGGAGGGTTCCGGGGGGTCCGCCCCCTCGAGAAATGTAAGAAACACAATTATTTTCCTTCATAAAAGAAAACGAAATATTGAAAAATTATGATTTTTTAAAATATTTCTTTAATAAATGAAGTTTTTTCGATTATTAATAGTGTTAAAATTAGTTTAAAATCATTACTTTAAACCCTGTTTTTCAAACATTTTCCCCCATGGTTTTGGATCCCCCCCGAACGAAATGCTGGCTACGCCACTGTGAAAAAGTGATGAAACAAAGAAGTGATACCGATAATATTCTGACAAACTTTGGCCAGTTTTTATAGCAGCGAACTCAGTTTTCAGCCATTATTCGTCAAATAAGATATTGCAATGTTTCCACAGAATTAAATTCAAAATTCAGTGAATATATTGTGATGCTAAATTTTACCTATATTAATTAATTACACATCATGCCACATATCATACAAAATGTTCATCAATTGATCGCAAAATGATACCTCCTTTGTGGTATTTAATCAATGCCTAAATTCTGATGTAAAAGGTATCAGCATCTGTATCTCATGTAAGATCATAATTCTGGTAAATAGCACTATCTGGTAAATAGCACTATCTGGTAAATAGCACTTCAATTTGACACGAAGCAATATCAAAAATATTTCATTATGCTGTTTGGATTATAAATCAATTTTTTAAACTTGTCTTTGATTTTTAATTTGTTTAAAACTTTGTCCACCTTCTTTACTACAGTGTCCATAATTGTTGAGTTAATTGAGTGTTCATAAATGAAAAACTTAGGCCAATTTTTCAGTTTTCACAGCAGTTCCCTTAAGCAGTTTTCAGCAATTACTGGCAAATTGATTAGGTACTTGTTTTTCGAATTTAGCTGCAACCTAAATTTTGATACAAAATAGATATCAGAATGTGCTAATAATTTTATATCTAAATTATCTTTCTTGCAAATATTGCTTATATCACTTTGGTAAAGGATAATATCGCCATTTAGACTTGGTTTTTAGCTTTGGCTACCTTTTTTTACTGCATGAGTGTCCATAAACGGAAACGATAGGTCCATAAAAGGAGCTAGTCTTTCCTCTATATTTTTTAAATCACAATTTTCCTCTTCGATGACTCCCGACTCCCCTACTCAAACTCATATTTTGATTCCCACGATTAGGGCTTGCTCCCCCCCTCTACCACACTTATCTGAGCCGCACCCCGGCTGACCATCCCATGAAGAGCGTCAATCAGGGGGAAAGAGATATCGGTTCTGCGATGAGATGGTCATGAGATGGGCGAAGCTGGATACCTTTGACCGCAATCTCATTACGCCGCCAGCCACCGAAGGATAGAGGACGCCATCGCCCCCCAACTGTCCGCCTCTTTATTTCCCGGACACTCCACGAGATGGGGGGATGATCGCTCCAGTGACTGGACCCATGGCATGGCAGCCTCCCGCTGATACCACGGAGATCAGTCTTATTAACGATCATCTAATCCGAAGTCATCAATCGGAATGGACGCGAGTGCCTCCCTTGTCTTCCCGCCCATGCCATCATCTGAACAGTCCTCCCCAGCAGCGGCTCAGTCTGTCCACCAATGATCCTCCCCCGATATCCACGCCCTTAATCAAAGGGGTCGAGGAACTTTTACTCTTTTCCCCCCCCCTGTCCCGTGTCTTTCCTCCCTCGAGTCGTGAATCGCATTATTATCCATCACGGCTTCCAATCTACCGCACGCCGGGTCATATTTCCTCCCTTATTCGGTACTTCCGCAGCGTTTGGGTGGGATTTATTTCCTATTTTCCACGATCACGGACGTTCAAGCACGTCAGGAGTACAACGATAGAGCTAAGTATTCGTAGAAAGAGTTTTTACTCACTCGTTCTCAATAAAATCGTTCGACCATTTCCTGTAGTTTGCTAGTAAGCAACTGCATAAAATTTAAAAAATGTATTTACCTTTCAATTTACCTAGCAATTTGTATTTGAGAATTTCAAAAGCTGAGCATGGAGAAAAATGCATTTTTTCTTTCATTATAATGAAAAAATTGAATAAAAATTACATCATAAAATAATTTTGTCATAATCACTGGTGTTCACATTTCTCAAAGTACCACAACAGAATCAGTAAACGAGCATTAAAATTTTTATTGACTCGTCGGGATTATAACCGTCGTGATAACAGTGAAAAAAGTTGATTTCCATTCTGAAGCTTCATTAAATGGAAACTTTTATACGCGTAACTGTTAACTTTCATTATGTGCATTTCAAAAGCCGAGAATCCGAGAATGAATAAGAAATTATGGTTTCTTTAATTCGGAGTAAAAATAAGAATGGCATTAAATCTAAGGAGATTGAAAATTACAATACTCATTAGCTCAGGTATAAATCAAGGAAGTTGATTCGTAGTTTTCCGCGGCGATGTCTAAATGATGTCTCCATGTTTCTGGGTTTCACCGCGTGGATTTTTTTTTGTGACGACAGTTTCATCGACCTGAAGACGCCGATTGGAATACCGGAGAAACTGTCGTCACAAAGAAAATCCACGCGGTGAAACCCAGATCATAAATCAAGGAACGTTAAAAAAAACAAATGTTTTCCTTCATTGAAGCTATTTCCTATGTAAAACCCAGCAACAAACCTTTTAAAAGTATTAGTAAATTGCGGTTAGTACATAACTATCTGTGTTGTCATGTCAAAATATATTAATATCATTTCTTTAGAATATACAAAGTTTTTGATAAAATATGAACTTACTCATTGAAAAAACTGCAGGGGACAGGATAAATATGTTTGCAAATAGTGCAGTATAAATGACGGGAATTTAAAGAGGATTGGAGGAGATACTGCTTTTAGTGTTATCTTTCATTAAGAAAAAATATTTTTGTGGAATGTATTTATGCTGAATGAAAATGGAGACAAAGCAATACCCGATTTATTTACTTATTTTTTTAAATACTGAGAGTGCTCAATTAATGATCGGTGTCAAGTTTTTGTGATTGTGGATCAATTATGAGGCATCCGTTTTTATCGCTTCTCCCATTGAAAACACTGTAGCATGAAGCAAATAACTTTTTGTTTACGAAATCATCCCCTTCTGACTTAAAACAGAATGGGATTGATGGAGCGGGTAATGTTTTTGTTCCGTTCTCAAATGGAATCAAACTGTGAAGCGTTATCATTTATGTCGTAGCATAAAGAAACAGCTGACCCATTTTTGGCGTGTCATTAATTTCCGATTCACTTGTTTTTGAATTAGTGAGAGTTTTCCGTTGCCATGGTGTGAGAATCAAATGAATATTTTGCTAAACCCTTTCCCATACAAAAGGGAGCTACTCAAAAAATTTATTGGCATGGAATTAGGGAAATAATAGAACTTAGTTTTTACACACGAGACCCAACGCAGATATTTACAATCATGTGTCTTATTCTGCTCTTAGCATTTTATATTTAGCGTTATATATTTAAGGGTAAAAAAGTTATCATAGACTTGGTTAAAAAGTTTTAAATAAGGCCATTTGGGGATCAAGTCATGTGTTGGTTAGAATACAGGGATTTTTCAGAGGCTGCTTGATTCCTGCTTATGTACTTGCGGAGGGCACTTCGGATTGGAAGTTTCACCTTTCCTTAGAAGAAGGCTAATGCAGACGCCGGGTTTCTCATAAAACACTTGATTTCATATGTGGCCTGATTACACTAAGCTTCTCCACATTATAACCGGTCATCATTAATGAATGACAGTGTATTAGGCTTAACCTCTAAGATATTCTTTCCATCCATCCAAATGTGTGGAATAGTTATAATTTTTTATTTTGAAATATAGGGCATAGGCCTCATTTTAATGGAAAGTGTTAAAATATAGGCACCATTGTTTCTGGTATATGGATTTCGAGATTTTATTGACAGAGTTAGCATTAAATTATCCCTCTTACTCCACGGAACCTCAATTTTCTTGTAGTAGAATACATGTGAGTCATATTTGGGGAGATGAACAATTATAATATCCATTTTTCCAGGAACTAAATTTATAATAATTACATTTTAGAGCTTAGATTTTGTGTAAAGTCATGCACCAACGGTAATAACGGTCCTTTTTTGGCAGTACAAAACGAGGTAATTGATATTTGAGCTGTATAAGGAGCTAAAATTGTATTCCTCCCGAATGGTTTTTGATTTGTAATTGTAATTAGTTGAATTTCAGACAAAATCAGTCATTTCTGTTCAATTTGGGTTATAATATTTTGATGATATGGCGACATGAGTAGTATAGATTTCAAAATACACTTGGACAGCCTCGTTATAACTAATTAACGTTGGTGCAAGAGATTCAAAAGTATATCATTAACCTACCATGGAAGGTGCACGTGCATGTTTTAAATTGGATATATATTTCGTTTCTGAGAAAAATATCGTTGAATTTTTTGCGCGTAGCATATGTACGCTTCGGAAAGTTGCATCGAGTAGTACCTGTAATCACAGTGATCATTTAAAGGCGCATCATAATCACCATATTTACTCGAGGCTTACAAAAATATAATTTTCCTTGATAATGTCTTTGCAATGCATCGAACTTCCGTTTGCTCTGCTTGAAAGGGGAACATAATTCCCAAAAACAAGAAAATTTACAGTTATTTCCTCTGGGGGCTCGGTGATACAGATCTTATGTAACGTAACTTCCACGTCAGTGGGCTATGAGAGAAAAGAGGCTTATGAAGGGCGAACTGTAACGAACCGAGAGATAGCTTCGGGGGAAAAAAATAAAGTTCTTCGTATGATTTTCTCGGCATGGCTTAACTTTGATGCGGAAGGGAATTAGTGTAGGGTGGAATTTCAGTAGGTACTAATTAGTTCGCATTCGTTTTCCAGTTCAAGCATATTTAATGCAGGCACCGGTAAAATTATTTTTCAGCAGTAATTGCATCTGCGAGTCATTCGCCAACTGTTTGAGTTGTTTATGACTGATTGATTCTTGAGTATGGGCTTCCAAGGTAATGCTTTCACGTGGTATTGAATCAGGGATAAGTATTCAATGCATTAATAAATAAGATTTACCTTCCTTTATACCTAGTGCTGATTTAGATCCCTAGACAAGCTCTAAAACGTGCAATGGACAATGAAGCTGTATTTTGGAAGGAACATAAACTCATAACTCCTTACTCTTTTACACTTGAGACATTGAGTTTAGAAAAGACATGGCAGCCCGTAAGTTGAATGTAAGAGAGGTAAAATGAAAGATAGGACAAATTTTATCGTTGATGATGAAACCTATCCACTAAAAATGTAAAATGGCTGTGGAAACTTTAAATTTTGCCTTAGATTCTGATCGAAACAAAAACATATAATATTGACGAATATGTGATGATTGTTCTTCAGTGTAATCTTCATTAGTAATGTTCCGTGAAAATCGTGTTTTACTATTATTTTTTATGACGGTTGCTTTATCATCATCAATTATGTTGCTTTAAAGATTTAACATTACGGCAGGTACTACCTGAAATCATGCAAATCTGTCTATGATAATGTAAAGTTCAAGTTATCGTAACAGCGGCCTACACCATGTGGTTTAAAATGTTTACAATGAAATTTAGCGAGAAACGCCCGATGCGTCTATTTTGAGGGTTAAATTTTGTTGGATTCATGATCCTAAAGAAACCATATTTTAATAATTCACGATTTTAGTTAATTAATTTTAGCATAGAGCTATCGAAAAAAGGTAGTCAAAAGCCATATTTCTGTTCATTATTTTCTTATTTTACTCAATTACTCTCTTCTTTGGCCACTCAAATCCAAGTCAGTTTTTTCTATGAATTGTGTGGAGTAAGAGGAACACGTAGGTATCTTGATTTTCTCACGTTTCATTTCAGATATCATTTCCTCCAAATACCTGCCTTCGTAGTTAATTTCGAACATCGAATCTATTCCCCAACTAATGTGACATTGGGTCTCCCACCGTTTCCCGAATGAAAACGGCTCCAATATTCTAGTCCAACTTTTTCCCCTCCTCCTCCTGCCCATCCCTCCTTCCCCCACCCTCCCTCATGTCCCTACTCATTCCGACACCACCCACCCGGCTCCAATACAACGTATAAATATATCAAGACTCATTCTGGGCAGTATTTCCGCATGGTCGCTCAGCCGAACTCGACTTTCTCCACACTTCATTTGACACCGATAAGATATAAGAAATAAAAGAAGGCAGGGAGAACAAGGAAGCTGGAAAAAAAGAATATGAGTACGATTTTTTCTCTTGCGGAATTGTGCGAGAGGTGTTTTTTGCGGACATTGGTGAGAATACGAGAAATAACTCATACGAAGTTGAAAGGGAGATGAAAGGAATGTTTAGCTTGTGTTTTGCTCCCAGCCTTCCTTCCCATTCATGCGAATCGTAGCAATTATATGGCCTTGTCATCTAAGAGGGGACGGGGAGAGGACTGTTCTAATTTTATTTCATTATATCGAGCGGTTATATGGTACCAAAATTTTCTTCTTTCTTCCTTTTTAAAAACTATCGCTTATTAAGTTTCGTTTCTGGCTGTCCTGAAGAAGTTACAATTCGTCAAGCTTATTGGGGGAAGATTTTCGAGTGAGAAAGTGAAATAAATATGTTATTTTGCACTTTTCCGACCGCGCCTTGAGTATTCAGCGAGCATTGGGTATTCGGTTTCAGAAATACTTGATCCATGAGCTTCATAAAATACAAAAGAAAGCTGCACGATTCGTCATAAGCAGGTACGGACGTACAGACACCTTTACCCAGATGTTAAGCAAATCAGGCTGGAAGACGCTAGAGACTCGGAGGCTGGGCTTAACAATTGATAATACATATCTTTAAGGTCGACAAGGAGAACATCATATCAGAGACCCACTGCATTTCCAGCTCCGATAGCAGCAATAAATTGAGGGATTTATTTTACTGAACGGATAAATATGGGAACCCGTTCTTCTCCCGAACTATAAAGGACTTAAATGATATTCGTAATTTTGTTTGAGTATACACTTTTGATATTAAACGGCTGGTGTTCAAACACCATCTACCACAAGCCTTTTTAGGCGTTGTGGGGCAGCATGTAGATGTAATTTTCTAGCCCGCCTATTCCCTTAAATATTCAAATCAAAAGTTACTTTACAGAGTGGCAATGAGTAAGTAGTTCTTGATGAAAGCTTACACTGCATATGATGATAAAATTTAGGTATGTCGAGGAATGACCCAGGAACTTTTGACCCACGTTTCATGTTCCGCTGCTGGTCTCCTATTCACGATGATACCAATCGATACCTCCGCTGCACAAACGCTCAACAATCGCCCCTCGATTTAAATCCGCTCAAATAGTACTTCTAGGGCTACTAAGTCTAAGAGCGGATTTGATTCCGTGGGCGATTGTTGAGCGTTTACACTAATACCATTATTTTCTGACGATGATCCCATCAACGGGGAAAAAGCTCCGAATTGTTATCCCTAATATTGTAATACTTTTTAAGGAGCAGTAAAATATCATTATTAGTAAAGCTTACAAGTGTAACCAACAAAATCTCTTTCAATCGCGGTTTATCTAATAGTTGAAAATAAAAGAATTAACTTTGTTAGGTTCACTAATATATTTAAAAAAGCACGACCCTGATATACATAGTTACACCGTCAGGTAACGTCACCTAACGTAGTTCATTCTTTCATTTACCGAAATGGAAAGGTTTCACGAATTTAAGCCGGAAAAAATCAGCTAACTAGTATTGATTAAAAAATTATCATTCATTACTACATGATGAGGAATTTCAAATGTGTAATGATTAGAGATACGTGAAAATCGCACTTTCATTTTTATTTTATCGCACTTTCAATAACAGTTTATCGCATTTTGAGGCGTCTATTTTTTATTTTCATAATGAGGTAGATGACGATAAAATGTAGTGAATCGCAGTTATATGACAAAATACTGAATATTTTAGATAATTATGTTGTAGAACAATAATAAATTAAGGAATAAGACATATAGTGGCGGAGGTGTAGCTTGCCCGCGCCCAGTAGTAGTTCGCGGCAACGTAGAGTCCCAGCCAACTAGTAGCTGGCCAATTTCTCACATGCTTTAAGCGGTGAGTGTCGGCGGGACATTTAAACTGCGCTCGGCACAAAATATACGAATTTTGCCGTCGAAAGGGCAAATTTGCATAAGGAAATCATAAAAGTCCAGTCATCGCATCTATGTCGCATTAATTGCGCATATCGCATTTATTGCATTTGCGATTTTCACGCATCTCTAGTAATGATATAAGGGAATCCTAAACTTTTCCGTGGTTTAAATATGATTGATCACCATCGAGTACAGCCACCGTTGACAAGCTGAGGATGCATTTTTAAAGGACGATGAGAGGAAGATCGTGCGAGGCTATTTCCGAGTCACACCTCGTCCTTCGATTCTCGCCTTGTCCGCGTCGATCACGTGATGAAGAGTGAAATGCAGTGGATGTATGACCCGGTGGCCTCTTCACGGGGAGCAGGGATATTTGTGAGAAAGTCTCGTTGCCAGGGCAGTGTCTTCAGCGGGCTGGGCGGATCGGAACGTAAGACGGAGGAGCGCTCAAGACTGCGGTTTGCAAAACCTGAAACTCGTGAGAGAGGAGAGAATTGAGGTGGGGTGAGAGGCAGTGGCGGTCAGTGGTCGGTTTTCGCATCGAGGAAAGAAAGACGGAGGAATCCGGATGGCTAGGAAATGGCAAGAGCACGAGGAGAGAAAGTATGTGCCACGAATATTACAATCAGCCCCACCGAGCCCTTTCATTGCATTTAGTTTCACTCAATTTCTGGTGACGTCTGGTGACAGATTCAATGCGCGAGTGAGAAGGTTGATGAGAAGGTCGCAAGCACTGGCGGCATTGCCGGCGAAAAAGTCGTTATCCGACACCAAAAAACGCGGAGGAAACCATAAAAATCAGTGTTTAACTAGTTTTTTCAACCGCTTCATGATTTAAATGAAGTACCATCGTTGTCCAACCACAACTCTAAGCGCATTCCTTACTTAAGCCGTAGAAGTATGCAAGCAGTGAATAGAGACCACAGTAATTAGTTGTTAATTTGATTACTTTCTCGCAACTCGTAGCATACAATCGCGCTCTGAAGGTGACCTATGAAAAATAATCACTATCTTTCCCTAATATTTGTTCAGCTGCCGAATGAAGGGGAGATACGCTCAAAAAGTGAAATAATACTGCTGGAATTAGCTATTTTGATTTAAATTACTGTATCCCGAATTATAACCGAGGTATTGGTGTTTGGATTCTATTAATAATTCAAGGCTCCACATTTATTCAACATTACGGGAAAAAGTGGTGTTTTACTACTGAAAAATCATTCCTTTTATTGAAAATTAAGTTCTTCTATGGAGAGTGCTGAGAATATCTCAAAGTTTAACCTTCGATCTCTTTTCCCTTATGCAAGTGACCTTATCAGAGGCATGTCCTTTAAAAGGGGCGTGACATTATGGACAGAAATCGACTTCTCGTTAGTGAAAAAAATGAATTTTCTTATACCATTTTATTGGTGATTCGCTTGATGAGAGAATCGATTGACCAGATATTGAGTTTATTTTTATAATGGAGTAACGCCATGGCCTTGAAAACTACCCATGAGCCTCTAATAATTTATTTGGCTAAAAAATATTAATTTAAATTTGAACTTTGCTCGATGTAATGTCTGGTTTATTCCCGGCGAACAATAACGGTGAATATTTTTTGAATTTCACAAAGTGTAATGCCCTTCGAATTCTGTACCAATGTGATAGGTGAAATATCTCTCTTAATTTATCGTTTATATCGGACCGTGAAATATAGTGAGGATTTAAGTTGATGTTCTCTATGTCGCGCTGACCCATGGCAAGTTCCGATAGGTTCTTGAATGGCCACACGATCTAAGCTTGGGTGCAGCCTTCGAGTCTTTAGCGGTTCGCAGCTCGATTCGTTCAAGGGTTGTTGGGATTTCTGCTTGCTCGTAACATTTGTTGACGAATCGCGCAGCTTTCGTTACTGATAGCGCGAGGACAGCCAGTCAAGTACGAAGGCTGTGGAAACAGTTTCTTAAAACTAATGTAATGTGTGCTATGTGACGAATACCAAATTAAACGTGAAAAAAAACTCCTTTTCTGGAAATTTGTGAAGTCCATTGCCATTCTTTAGCGAAAGCGGAGAAGAATGATGAGGGTCAAATGGATCGGCCGAGATATTAATGACGAAGTCCTAAGGAGAGTAGGAGAGAAGAGAAGGCTCGTGAAAATCTTGATAATAAGACGGATCAACATTCTAGGCCATATCTTGAGACATGATGACCAGATGAAGACAGTCGTCGAGGGATAAATAGATGGCAAGACGGGAAGAGGAAGGTCTCGAACAAAATATTTGGAAAAGGAATAAGAAGGATGTGAAAGAGAAGAAATATATCTACATCTACATAATACCCTACGAGCCACCTCTAGGGTGTTTGGCAGGGGGTGATCAATCACTAGCATGCAGCATGCATTTGGACTCCCACATGCACACCACACCGTCCAAAAGTAGGAGTGAAAAGATTAGCTGATAGAGGAATGGAGTGGAAAGTTACGTCATACATATTTTAGAATTGTTGACCAGTGATGTTGAGCGAAATTGACGCCGCTAAATTCGTCGCAATACTTTTGAATTCGATTATACATCTGAATATACATTTTACGTGGCAAGCCGCCTCAATAGCATATTGGTGTTTGGAGCTGTACCGGTTTACTAATATGACGGCCTCGGTGGTGTTGGGGTAAGGTCCTTGCCTGCCCAACCGAAGGTCGTGGGTTCGATTCCTCCCTAAGTAGGTTCCCACAGTTCAGGGCGATGGTGTTTATGGTCGTTCAGCGTTGTAATTTATTTGATTCTCTCTGTAAAGGCTTTAGATGCCTTATCTTCGAAGCGTTGAAGATATAAAAACGAATATGCGAATACCAAAAGGAATTGAGTGCTCGCTGTGGTATTTGACTACCTGACATCAACTTATCAGTTATTTATGCCATATATTGCTGGAAGAAAACGAATTCCTATGTCCATTGCTTTGGAAAAATAAGTTTCTCATTTTATCGCTTATGCCGAACCTGAAAATAAATATGTTCTCCGTTTCTTCCTAAAGTATAGTTTCTCCTGATTCCTCAAGTTATCTGCGGCTATAAACTGATTCATAGCTAACAATCAAATAAAAAACACAGTTTATGCTATGCAGACAATCTTCTTGCGGAATCTACGGAAGTGAGGTTATTCAGATAAGCGTATATCAGAAAGAGATTTATATCTTCCTGAAACTATCAAACATTTTTACGAGTTCATTTTCTCTTGCTTGATGAATGTGCAGTGTCGGCCGCTTTTTGTCCCTTAAGTCTGCTTTTGCGATGGTTCATCAGATGCGCTTTTATTAACTACCCGAGAGGAGGTAATTAGTGAGTTCCCGTCTCGCCGATGCGGTCTCAAGCCTATAAGCCTCCTTAATTTCAAAATTGAAGTGCGTGTTGGCGTATGGCATGGACTGCACCGGCTCCATTATTTCATTAAGTCGCGCAGCACAAGCCGACCCGTTGATTAGAGCATAAAACCAGCCTCGGCGCATAACTCATATTTCTCCACGCGTCTCCGTTTCCGAGAAGTCTTTTATGCCCGTGTCGGTTGCACGCCTTTGTGAGTTTTTGCATGGCTACATGCTTGCGAATCGTTAATAATGCTTGAGAGGTGACGCATTAATGACTAAGAATGCTGAACATCAGCTTCGATAGGTCCTTCATAGCAAAAAATACACATACGGCATCAGGGACGCCGACCTACAAAAATTATTGGGGGGGCCCTAACCGGGGATCTTGTCCCGGGAAATTTTATAAGTAGTGAGTTTTAAGTTTCTTAAGCAGTTTAGAAGAGTCATATGATCAAAATTAGAACCCTGATAACTCGAATTTCGATATTTGGACACTCCGGGGAAAATCGACAAGCCTGACACATTTTTTCCTCACACCCATAACGAATTTTTGAGGGGGTTCGGGCCCCCTCAGGCCCCTTGGAGTCGACGCCACTGTACGGCATACCGTAGCCTAGCATTTCTTCGAAGTATTGGGCAAAAGAAGTGTATATTATATTCAGCCAATTATGTCAAGAAATGTCCAGAATATTTATTACTAGAACTGGTGTTTTTATTTTATTTTCACGCGTCGTTTCTCTTTTGATCAACATTACTATCTCTCCGCCATGGTTTCACTAAGGTGAAGATAATTTATATTTGAGCTTAGAGCCAACAAAGTACAGCTTTTTAGGTTAGTGCATAATTAGGCAAATACTCAACGTTGTTTCTATTGCATAATTTATAATTCCCTGTGCCATAGGAATTTTCAGTGAAATGATATTTTAGCAAGCAAGCAGAAAATGCTTAATTTATAATACACTGTAGATATTTTTTTCTCATTCGAGAGTATTTGTTTATCTCTTAGACATAACTATCTTTAATCAGTTCAGCGCAATTTAATATTTCTTTCAATTCATGATACTTATGTTTTATTTCATTAATTTTGCCTCAAGGATTGTGAATTTTACTTGCAATTTAGTCGATTTTGACGTTACATTTTATGTTTTTTTCCTAGCGACTGAAAAGCGATCCAAAGTTAATTTCAGAAATTCACGCTTGAAAAATAATGTAGGTTCAATATTTTCTGAGAGGTCTAATGGAAATTGAAGGCATGGGACAAATATTAAAAAATCAATGACGATGAAATACAACATTAATTGGATTATATTCCCCTGGACCAGATTTCACTCGCTTTACGTTAAATATACTCATGATAAATGTCGCTAGGTGATGACATTTGGTAACATTTTTGGAGTATCAGTCAATAACGACTCGTGTGATTTGACCCATTGAGTATTTATGTGCGGAACTCATGACTGCAGCGTTCTGAAATGCAAGTGGTGGAGGTAAAGCGAAGGCAGTTTTCACTTGTGTAAACACTCCTTGAATGATGCCGAGTGGAGCCAATTAATTAAGCCATTTCTCAGTGCTCTCTGTAGCAATGGGTCTCGACATTACCTTTCTTAATCGCAGATCTATTCCCCGGGTGTGAACGCATTCCTTGCCGCTAAGCTCCTTCGAAAACTAGAAACCAAGGGAAATGCCCTGACTTCTCTCTCTGATTAAGCAAAGAGTAATTACCTATTAATCTAAAATTCCCACTTAAATATCATAGAGTAGACAAAGAATGATAAATTGTAGATCTAACTGTGCAGAAGCAACAATAGGAAAAGGAGTGAAGCAAGGTTGTGCACTGTCCCCCGTAGTTTTTTTTATATTTACATCGAGAAAACAATCAATGGAATCAAAGAAAGCATTAGTATTAATAGTGCCAACCTACCAGCTTCACAGTCAGGTTGACTCTGCTGTGCTAACGGTCGTTGCCCTGTCGCTCATCACTGTGGCGCTGTTGCCTGTTGTGGGACTTAAGGCTGGTAAAGAGTGGAAATGGAAGGTGTGCGTGTGGGAAAAAATGCAAAATGCATCATAAAATCATTAATCCACTCACGCTACGCAATAGACGCACAAATAGTTGCATACATGTTGTTAGTGGGGAAAGAAAAGAATGGAACTCACTGTGTTCGTATTCATGTTCTTGATTTGTGAAGTTTTTAATACGAAACTTTAGCGTTAGTAAATTATTATTAATTTTAGCGTATTTTTCGTGTTTAAGACATTCATTTTGATGCATTGGACTTTTATTTACAGCGTTAGTCATTTTTTCAACCTCTCCTACGTTGTATTGATTTAAGGGAGAAAATTTTCAGCTATACGCATGAATGATCTCCGCAATGATGGTTTCTGTTGTTGCTCCATTTTAGAAAAAAATTCGTTTCAAAACTACAGCTAAGAAAATGCATTACGAAATTTTTAAAACAAATTGTAAGTCGACCATATACTTTACGATATTGGTGTAAAATAATTGCAAATTGGATTTTTTTCAAGAAATATCGAGCATTGTAGTGCATGCAATGCAATGCATTGACTGACTGATGAAATCGGGTACACAATATTGGAGCGAGTGTTGAATGCGGTTTAGGGATATTATTTTGCCAGCCCCTATTGAAATTGTATTCCCGTAAGCACCATTTGGACTACGTGTACCCGCTCTCAATGTTAGTATCGTGCGAAGTACCAAACTTTAACTTTTTTCTAACATCGTTCTTTTACTCCTCGCAAGCGTGGCTTATTGTCTATTTTCGTTGTAGCTAATATCATTTGCAAATAGTCATGCACATACCAAAATTGCCATACTCAAACCATTTTTTCCACTAATCGTCCGCAAACATGATTCAATATTTGCACTTAAACCTGCTACTATTATATTAGGATTGGTATATAAAATTTACTTTCATTTTATATCCAGAAAAATTGAGGCAAAACGACGAAGTTTTCGTTCAATTGTATTTAGCTCAACTATGTGGAAGTTAAAACACGAAAATGAAAAGGAGACTTCGTTGATTTCCACTGATTTATTTCGTCCGTGCGACATGTTTCGAACCATAGAGGTCATTATCAAGTACCATGAGAGGGTACTTGATAATGACCCCTATGGTATAAGTCAGTGGAAATAAACAAAGTCTCCTTTTCACTTTCGATGCAGTTTTGTTGCATATAATTATCTTTTTATGTCGATATTTGATACATCATAATTTGGAATTTTGGATTCCAAAAATCTTTGAAACACATGATTCTCGTACCTATACAGGGTGTCCCATTTATCTTGACCACCCAAAATGACTTTTTGTCCAGATGCAAATTCAAAAATGTGTCAAGCAAATGTTCATTAGCCGTCAGGGGGACATTAATCAGCATGATTGCCTTCCTTGTACCTTTGTTATTTACAAAGATATGAACAGCGGTATGTCTTTTTTAAATGGCACCCTAAATTATTTATAAGGCAATTAATTCAATCTCCTAAAGACTAATTCAAAAATGTAGCACAGTGGACCATTAACATAAACCCAACGTCATGAAAACATAAGAAACGCGTCCACTAACCGGAGTTAGCACTAAACAAATGACAAGCAAGTCAATACATAACACAAAAGTCACTTTGAGCCCGGGACCACAACCGCGTCCACTTACCGGAGTTAGCAGTAAACAAATGACAAGCAAGTCAATACATAACACAAAAGTCACTTTGAGCCCGGGACCACAACCGCGTCCACTTACTGGAGTTAGCAGTAAACAAATGACAAGCAAGTCAATACATAAAACAAAAGTCACTTTGAGCCCGGGACCACAACCGCGTCCACTTACTGGAGTTAGCAGTAAACAAATGACAAGCAAGTCAATACATAACACAAAAGTCACTTTGAGCCCGGGACCACAACCGCGTCCACTTACCGGAGTTAGCACTAAACAAATGACAAGCAAGTCAATACATAACACAAAAGTCACTTTGAGCCCGGGACCACAACCGCGTCCACTTACCGGAGTTAGCAGTAAACAAATGACAAGCAAGTCAATACATAACACAAAAGTCACTTTGAGCCCGGGACCACAACCGCGTCCACTTACCGGAGTTAGCACTAAACAAATGACAAGCAAGTCAATACATAACACAAAAGTCACTTTGAGCCCGGGACCACAACCGCGTCCACTTACTGGAGTTAGCAGTAAACAAATGACAAGCAAGTCAATACATAACACAAAAGTCACTTTGAGCCCGGGACCACAACCGCGTCCACTTACTGGAGTTAGCAGTAAACAAATGACAAGCAAGTCAATACATAACACAAAAGTCACTTTGAGCCCGGGACCACAACCGCGTCCACTTACTTGAGTTAGCAGTAAACAAATGACAAGCAAGTCAATACATAACACAAAAGTCACTTTGAGCCCGGGACCACAACCGCGTCCACTTACTGGAGTTAGCAGTAAACAAATGACAAGCAAGTCAATACATAACACAAAAGTCACTTTGAGCCCGGGACCACAACCGCGTCCACTTACTGGAGTTAGCAGTAAACAAATGACAAGCAAGTCAATACATAACACAAAAGTCACTTTGAGCCCAGGACCACAACCGCGTCCACTTACTGGAGTTAGCAGTAAACAAATGACAACCAAGTCAAAACATGGTCCACTGTGCTACATTTTTGAATAAGTCTTTAGGAGATGAAATGTATTCCCGAATAAAAAATGTAGGATGCCATTTAAAAAGGACATACCGCTGTTCATATCTTTGTAAATAACAAAGCTACAAGGAAGGCAATCATGCTGATTAATGTCTCCCTGACGGCTAATGAACATTTGCTTGACACATTTTTGAATTTGTATCCGGAAAAAAAGTTATTTAAGGTGGTCAAGATAATTGGGACACCCGGTATAGTCGTGAAAAGTGAGTGTCTGCGGTACAGCGGCAAGTAAGATATCTCTCGCAGCGCCCTCTGATGCACTCTGCCCTTGTGCATCCATTTTCCTCGTCCTTGAGATCAAAGTCGTGGGGTATTTGCCGCCTCTTGCGAAGGAGGGAGATATCTACTCGTGACGGGAAATGAAGCGACGCTGGGTGGTGGAAATTTCAACCTCGACCCCCGTTGAATGAATGGAGGGCGCTTCTCAGAGGCGGCATCGCCGGTGACGAGGGCTCGCACCCGCTATCCATATCCATTGTCTTTCTTGCCGAAAGAAATTGTAACCTCGAATTTTCTCGTGTCAATTACTCCCGTAATAGTGCAAAGAAAGTGTCCCCGTGGTATCTAATTTTGTGTTTACTTCACACGTGCATCCTTACATGCCATATCCTTGAGGTTCAACGATTTCGAGGACAACTAGCCAATTTTGTGAACATTTTGAATTTGATGGTACTGTTTGTAGTCAAAATGTTCACCATTGGTGTAGCCAGGAATTTAGTTCGGGGGAGGTCCACAACCAGGGGGGGGGAGTTTAAAAAAACAGGGTAACAAGTACTGGGTTTTCAACTAATTTGAACGATTTTCATAATAGAAAACAAACTTCAATTGTTAAAGAACTATTTTGTAAATTCATGATGTTCCAATATTTTGTTTTCTAAAGGAAAATGATTGCGTTTTTATATTTCGGAAGGGCAGGGGGTCCGGCCCCCCGGGCCTCACACCTGGCTACGCCAATGACGTTGAACTCAAGTTTTTAACCTCGTGTACAATATTAGAGGATTCTCAATGCCCGTCCCTAGAATAGGGTGGTTTCCTATTATTTTTTTATTGCCTAAATCGAAATATTATTACTCCTGGAGTACGTATTTCACGCTTTTAGATTTTTAAATACCGATATCTATTTTTTCGCAGTTAAATGAAAAGTGAAAATTTTCAAGCGCGCGAAAATGCGACGGGTAAGTATGAATGCCGGGAAAAACTTCCGTGTGACGTCGTTCTGGTCCCCGCTGCCGCAAGTGAGGTGACCTTGGGGCGAGGCTCTGAGCGCTGATACGACGCAGGATGCTAGCAGTCAGCTGAGTACCATGCTAGCTGGTAGCGCTTGGCTTAAATAAGGATTATTTATACCTTATCAAACGAAGGAAACTTTCTGACCTTAGCCAGTTTTAATATGTGATTATTAAGACATATTTCCCTGAGCTCTGTGCCTCATGCATGCATTGGTAACCTCAGACGATGTAAAACTCCTATCTACTCGTATAGAAACTAGGTCCCTGTGACGTCACGTGGAGTGGCATCGCATGGGCGCCAATCTGGTCTTTTTCAAATGAGGATAAAATTGACCGTTGCCATTCGTCTAAACCGGTATTTCTTAAACCAAATAATTTGTATATTATGAATACACTAATGGTGGGTAACGAATCGCAATCAATACCTTTCGTTTTCTTTGATGAAGGTAACTACCCTATTGTTGACGCAATAAAATCAGATTTCAAAATCGCCTTTCGTGGCACTATCAGTCATCAAAATCATCTTTTCATGAGTAAAAAACACGGAAATAATACGTAAGTTAACCAATAAATCATATAAAAGACATATATTACGCATGCATGACGATTGCCAACTAAAACAAACCACTTCAAACACGGTTAATGACAAGAGTCACACTGTACGAGATACTACTGCCAAGTGTTGCCGCCGAAAAAATGCGGGCTAAACGGCAACAGATACCTACAACGCTTAATCGCCATTGTGGGCCTCCTTTAATGGAATCCCCTTGACCTTTACCTCAGGAAAATCTGAGAAAAATTGAACCAAAATAGGTACTATGGGGGAAATTTTTAACTTAATTTCAATATTTTTATGAGAATTTTTCTTAATTAATGCGAATACAAGCGTTAATCATTGCCATCAATTAAGGCGTTTCAGTAGGCTAAACAAGTCGTTCAACGCTCATAACGTATTTTCGATGTTTGTTCTGGACTACATAGCTTGACGATATCACATGATACATTGTGTGCAATATTTTCAGGTGCAATAAAATACAGCTGCTAATATCTCAACCTAGCCCCGCAATCAAGCTCCATTTCATCCAAAGTCGATGATGTCCCCGATTCTGATAATATCCCACACACAATTGAAAAACACGGCAATTTGAAGCACTTACTGAATACATAAATTTCAAACCTAGTTGTAAGTCAGTTATGTTGCTTTTGCTTGAATGGATTTCAATGCTTTCATCGAACTAAATTATTCACTAATGACTGCTTACGGTGGATTTGACTCTTAGATCTTGTTCACCTAACTTAGCGTTTTATTGCCTGAAAGTTAACGTTTCCACCAGACAAAAATTAGTTCAAATTAAACCATTTAATCGATTTTATAGAGATTTTCACCGCAATTTAAACTATTTATGGACATTTTTAGTATTCATCAATAATTATTGGGATAAAAAGATAGCAAAGCTTTGTTGAATGAATGGCTGAAACATATCCAGTTACGGTTCTTTGAGAGTATATCTTCACTATCAAACACATCTTAAAAATCGCAGTAAAAATTCAAACGAAGCTACTGCAATTTTGTAATCTAAGCTATTCACTCATTATAGATTTATCGCTACCATTTTTATTCATTTGCTCACTGATTTAATCCGAGATAATTTTACATGTGACAGTTTAGCTTACCCCGGACTTAAACAGAGCCAAATAAACTAAGAATAATAAAGAAGGTACTACACTGATTTCATGCAGTGAAAAACCAGTGTACGAACCGCTATGCCCAATGATGACAAAGCAGCGTTGAAAAATGCGTTGTACTCAATTAAAAGTCTAAAGGACATTGCCAAATCTTTCCTTTATTAATCATCGCAACATTTTCATCTCGTTTGTCACCGTTGAATCTGAACTAAAAATAGAATAATAATTAATCTTTTTCCAGGTGTGATATTAAAGCAGAGTTTAATTGGCGTTTACCTCCATCATACGACCCAAACTCCAGAGGACCAGTTTAGGGCAAACTTTAGAGCTGTCCTAGCTTGGTATGCCGATTCATTCGTATTCAGCCCGCCGTGCACGGGTGCTCGGAAAATCGGAAGCCAAGTAGTCGCCAGAAATGTTTCATCACGCACCCTGCAGCGTCCTTATCTCCGTCACGAGTTCCGCTTCCTCCGGGAGGACTGCTGGTAATGGACGGGGCGCGTATAAATTGGAGGCGGTTGGCTCGTGCAAAAGATCTCCGCGTCAAATCAACCTGGCTGGAAGGGTGAACTCGATGAGGACGAAGCTGAGTGCGCCAGGGAGTGGAAGTCAGTGAGCGATACCTGATTAGGCGGTTATGTTTAGTCGTTTGCCATAGGTGCACGGCGGGAAGTAAACTTGGGAGGTATATCTGGCGGGAAGCTCTTTCAAAAATGTCTTCGCGGTCCATGCCACGTATGCAGATCTCTTAAGAGAACGCGTTGCCCCGGTTTGATTTCCTGACGAGTTACTAGATCAATGTACGAATCATAGAAGCGAATCATGTTCACTCCCAGCTAATAACTACAGGACTGGAAAATGCTCGACAACGAAACAAATTCCTGTGATAATTATTCTGCACTAATGCATTGTACGTAATGGTTAATTTGACAATTTTACAAAACTTATTATCCAATCGCCATGTACCTGGAATCAAAATTAAAAATTTTATCCTATTACCTTAACTTAGTTAATTTTAATAACAAGATTAGTTATATTTTAACTGTTTAACTATAATTTAATATAAGAAACTATAATTTGTTGGAGTATTCGTTGGTTGCTCACTCACCCACTAACATATGAGTTGGCTAAATACATATGAGTAGAGTTCAATCCAGATTTAACCGGGGTTGGCGAGGCTGATGCACTGTACATTTACGTACAAATTTGCAACACGCATCAATAGGCGAGTGGCTGAGGGCGCCTGGGCATCAGCCTTTAACAAAAAAGGGAGACGGTATAAATGAATGCAGATGCGCCTACTGAGTCTCACCGAGAATTGATAACAGTCCTTGATTTTTCGAAAAACGAATTCATATACCGTTTTAACCTAAATTTTAACCGTTCGGCAAAATATATAATGAAAAACATTGCTATGAATCTGAAATTTTCAGCTCAATTCAATTCAGCAGAAGTCCGTATTACCTATATCACATATTCAAGTACTTTTCTTCAGTGTTTTCTCTTAAGATAAAATTTTTATGAGGGTAAATTATTGACAATGATATGTTATCTCAGAAAATTAAATAGTAGTTATTGTTAGCTCTTGAAAAGTGACTCGTAAGAAAATTGAAACGAATGATAAGCCTTCCTAAAGAAGTTTCGCAGTGAAATGGAGTAAATGTCCTTCGTTTTCAATGCTATCGACCCCTACAAAACCTAAAAATGCGATTTTATTGTAAATACTCAGAAATTGCTTTTAAAAACGTTGATATTCTTAAGGGACACAAAAAATATAATTACAGTTTCGTGAACAAAATTTGGTTCCATAGTAAATTATTTATGTGGCATTCACACGACAAACATTAGTTCAAAGTAACATAGGGCTCAAAATCTGAAATGGCTACGATCTTCCCTGCTTATTCGTGAGCAATATGCGAATAAACTCAATCCAGTAGTTTTTAAGTCACATTACGCGTTTGATTATAGTTCTAGTGATAGAACCATTGAATGGTAGCGTTTGTGGTGCCTGTTCACCATACGAAAAATTATGGCAGCAAATTTCCGTTCAAAATATTTCCCATGTTTATCAAGAAATGGATTGACTTGCCTATTGTAACGTGCGTATTCTCTGCCCCTAGGTCAATAGTTTTCACGTTACCTCTTCTAGCACGCTAGCGTACTGCACGGGCGTGGCGGGATCTGATCCGGACGTGTAACTCCATGTGTGAGGAGGAGTTGGCTTGATCGCGATTGGTAGCTTTCCTTCCTGGCAACCGATAGTACTACCTTTTGACTGCCTCAACGATGCTCACCGGTGAGACCTCCATTCTTCAGAGTATTCATGACGGTAAATATTCTGCAATAATGGGCGAGATGTTGCACTTTGTTGCTGGAAAACCTAAGAAACCTCAGGAATATCATTAAGTATTGCAATAATTTTTCCAGGCGTAACACGTCTATGTAGTGCCATTATCAAGACCAAACTGCCGATGCAATTTGAGAAGCACGTCTCGACTGGTTGTGACATGCCAGCGATCAAGTCTGTCAAACTTTGTGCCAGGCAGCCGAACACAGAGGCTCGGCAGAAGCCAACTGGGTTGTTGCGCACGTCACTACACTTTTGTTTCACAGCAAATGAGTGTCGTCGCGTAAAATTTGGCTGGTTTCAAGGAAAATCATTCGCAAATAGAGCGGGATATACTTACCTCAAAGGCTAATAAATTTTCCAAAAAAATGATAAAGAGGTGATATTTATTGAAATTATGTAAAACATAAACAATCATGAAGGTAATACATTATTCTAAAATACTGATTTGGCTAGTAATAATCAAACTGCATCCCACGAAACACCTAAACCAAACGAAAAAATGATAAAATCCAAAATCTATTCCTTTCCTCAACGAAGTAATTAAGAATTGCGTGGGAAGCTGTAAAATGGCGTAACAAGAGGCTGCTGTGAATATTTGTCAACGTACGCGGACGCAGCTTAAAAATGTTTATTTCGCCCATCCAACGCCACGAAACCTGCGGACGAGCATAATTTGATTCCGAAAGGATTATATTTTCCTTCAATTGGATTTTTTAATGCCTAATGCTGCCTGTGATTCCGCAAGTGACTTATCAATATTAGGTCAGGAAAATTAAGACCCTTAAGATCCCTACAACTAGCGGCTCTACGTTTATCAGAGGAATTGTCGTACCTACTCATGCGTGGTAGTAAAATTTCACCCATTCGCTCTTGTAATAAACGTTTTTCGCTTATATTATAACTACAGCACCAATGAATTCAACGTCCAACTATTACTATCCAAAGTCATTTTATTTCTCTAGAAATTCATATTTGGGTAAGTTTGTAGTTTTCAAATCTATTTAGAAAGTTCAAAATTTTCAAAAGTTGGTTTCATCTTATTTGCAAGTAATTTGAGGCTTTATTCACTTCTTATAATTTGGGATAAAAGTCACTTTCGTCTACTAAAACACTTCTGACGGTCTAAGTATGACCGATGTTTAAGTGCTACATTTGCGGTATTACGATCACCACGCTTCCACCACGATAGAGGATCGTTTGATTGGCTAAGTGGTGGCGTTGACAATCCCAAAATAACAAAATATATTTATGATAAATTAGACCTCGTTACCGCAGTAGAAGGAAAATATTTGGTGTGCGGGGTAAGGATCGACAGAGAGATTGCTCATTGATATTTTGCAATGATATGACCTTAATGTGAGCTCCAGATCTCAAGACCAACTCAGGGAAGAGACGGTGCGATTTTAAATATGTTCAACGTAAACCTACCAACCAATGTAATACAGTGGAATTCAATCAGCAACAGTGGTTAACGAAATCATACATCGAATTGTTGGTAGACGGAAAAAATTGGAAGAAAAAGTCTCGCAAGAGACACATAAATCAGTTAATTCGATTGTAATAAAGAGCAAATATTTACTAACGTAAGGATGAGCTGTTAAGACTATTGTGTGGGAAGATAGCGGAAAATCAACGCAGCATTGTAAATGGTTAAAATTAAGTAGTAGCTGCTGATGGTAGTAGTATTTATATCCTCCGAAAAATGTTAATAGAGTTATTTGAAATCTGTATTAATATTTGGATTTTCCCACATTAATGGTAGGTAACCAAAGTACTCCTCAAGGTGCATGTTGAATTACCTTTCCGGAAGGTAATCCTAAGGGACAAATATTTCATAAGTAAGAGGAAATTCTTATGATATTTGAAAAGATCTGTTCTCCATATTCATCAATTGTTCTATATATGCATAAATTTTATAATTTTCCTATATTATATGGCAATAAAAGTATCCTTCAAGGTGAATCAAGAATCGCCCCTCTCGAAGGTAAATCTATGCGACAAATATTCGATGAGAGAGGACATCCTACAATAATTGAAAATAGGATCTGTTCTCCACGTTTCGGCGCACTTTTTTCCTTGTGCATACTAGGTAATCATATCTATTTCTATGTATTTGATCAGTAAATCTAACATAATGAGTATCCGATGTTTACTTTGGTCTCGACGTGATTCAAGTACGTTTACAAGGGAATCTATGCATCACAATGGTAGGCACATTCGTTCATGGATACCAGTCGTCCAATACATGTTCTGTGCTTGCTCCGTTGGCCCAGTTTTGCTCCTCGGAGCTAGCGGTAAACATGAGCGTGGGTGGATGGCTTTGTAGGTTTCGTGTTGAGGGTGCATTGGCCTGCCGAGCAGAGGATCTAACTTCGATTCCCACTGGTGTCGTGTTATCCCGATGGTATTCCTGTCACATGCTCAGTGGTCTGAGGAGAAATCTTCGCGAGACGGAAGACAACGGTGGCCGTGCGGGTTGATGCACTTTCTACCGGGTTTCTCTCTTTCAAATTCCACACGCTTGATCTACATTTCATGCTTCTCCACTGAAGCCTGCATCACACGGTGATTTCCACCCACCCTTTCGACCGATAGCTAACTCTATTCGTTCGCGATATCCTAGCCACGGGTTACAGGCATGCTCAAGTTGACGCTTTATTTTTAGACTTCATCGAGTCATTCGATAAGGTTCCGCATTCAAAGCTGATTAAATGTAGGAAACATACAGTATAGGTGACATCGTATTAGATAGTATCAAGGATTTCCTTGACGATCGCGAGCAGAGGGTTGTTTCGGTTAAGCGAGATATCTCAGGTGTACCCCAACGAAGTGTTATTGGTCCTCTTTTGTTTCTCCTTTAAATCAATGAAATTATCACCGCGGTCACGAGCATAATCCGCCTCTTCGCAGATGATATTACAAATAAATTTATGGGTATTGCGATAGATTACATTAGAAATGGATTCTGCAGCAATGAATGAATGGTGTAACCCCGGGATGTTAGAATAAAATCTAATTACCACTGGTTTCCAGGGCTCCTGTGAATAATTTACTTGTTTAATTCCACCTTTTAATTTTTTCTATCCACGTTTGTGCACGGAAAACATGAGAATATTCGGTTATAGTTGAACGAGAATTTTCCGTGTTAATAGTTTCAGGTGGTCTCTTGAGATATCAAACCACTTCTTTCCTTCCATCTCCTTAAGCCCACCCCTCAATCGTGTTCTTCCCACGGCTTGTCCGGGCAAATTGTCAGCTTACACTCGATCAGAGACCCGCCAGATCACCCGTTCGAACGCTTTAAAGAAGATGCGTCAGCCGCGATGTGGTCCCCGATGCGACGTGTTCGGCTCCCACACCGATTGATATCTTCACTTCACCACTCACGCTTCGTCAATTTTAATTTTCCGCCACTTTGGACAGTCTCTTCATCTATAGAATGAATTAGGTTTTGAGACGCTTAATATTCGGAGACCACGTGCTAAACTCACATTTCTTGAGCAATTAAGAACATTTCAATTCCAGATTGTCGCAGAGAATATTTTTACTTCTAAAATTGCCTTTTAAGAAGATTTGTGAAATGCGTGCCATTATTCAGTAACATAAATCAGCTTATTCCTATAGGTGCCAAATTGTCTTGTATGTATTGTATTCATATGTTATTATGCATATTCTATTTTTGCAAGAAAACTAGTTCAAAGAAAGTACTTTATTATACCCCTTCTTCTCTATTTAAAACCCAATTTAAATATTTAAATCCGGTTCCTCGACATACTTATTCTCTAATAGCGTGGAAATGCGAATTTTTCGCACGGGTTACCTATTATGAATGAAAACTCAAGCATGTCTCACACTTGATACTTGGTCTCGTACAAATCGGAGGGTTCTCAAGGACACAGAATTTCCAGTTTCAAGGATAGAATGCTCGCAATAGTTATATAATAGGTTTGTTTTCGAAAACGATTAATCCCCATCAGTTTGGAGTAAAAATTGAAACTTTTTTATCATCACCTGTAGTTCTACAGCTTTGAACAGATTTTGAATACCCTTTTTAGTTTTTCCTATCAGTAGTAAACCTTTTTCGGAGTTGTGACTGGTAAAATTTACCAGAATTGCCTTGAAACTGTAAAATGACAGTGGAACCTTTCATATCCTGCGTTTGTCATATCAGCTAGCAGTTTCTACTATTATAGTCATCATCCCTATTAAAAAATATGAAAAAAACGTGTAAAGCATTCGTAAATTTAGTTCTTTTGAAATTTCAAAGTTTCTAGTTTCATTTTACAACTTTAATTGAGATCTGAATGTGTTAACCACTTCGTAGAGGTCATGGAGAGTTTTTCACGAAAAAAGCTTCAAGTAAGTGCGTGATCAGCATTGCATTTTCTCTCCATGATTCATTAGATGCATTGGTGCATGTATCTCTAAGAAACCTAAGCGGAAACTATCGGCTCTCAGCAATACTTTGCTCCTATGGCTAACTTATCTCTTTACATCTCTCACAACGCTTTTTCATACACCATTATTCTAACCACGCTTGCGGTGAGAAGACATGAAAGACTATTATGTTACCCACGTGATCTGCTCGTTAGCGGCAATCGACCAAGCTGCGGTTTCTGGTCCCCAGGCCTTGAGACTAAATCTCTCGGCCATGACTATCTTCTATATTATTTCTACTGTATAGATACCTTTTTCTTAACTTATACGCAACCAAACTCTACAAATGAGGTACCAAAATGCACAGAATTTATCAGAGAACCTGCGAAGGCATATCTTACTTCCTAAATATTGCTATTGTCTCCTAAAATTGGTTTTTAAATATAAAAAAACGGTAAATATTCCTGACGTTAACGGCGTACAAACTGATACATTTGTTCATTTGCAACAATATTTCGCATTTTTTACATAACTTTTATCAAAATGCGGCTGATTCTACATTCAAGTCTCCTGTTGATACGTAATAATGAGTCATCATGTGCGTTTAACAGAGGATAGTGTAATTACTTCCAACGTTGTGTTTAGAGAGGTCATCTGACCTCAATTTGTACATGAACATACCAATTAAATTTGTACATAAGACCCTGCCTTTTTTTTCTACATTTTAAAATTAGAAACGCGCCTACCTCTCTGTTGACCTGCATTGAAATGGCGGGGGAAGCCCACTGGGAGCGGGTGTATCACGCTCGTCTACAGTAAAATGCATGTTGTCCGCAACATCTTGTATGGTATGGCATTTGTAGAAGGTGACCGATAGCTGAGGTCATTTGTGCGATGAAGGAAGGGCTGGGAGGGAGTGATGGAGAAATACCTGGCGTCGACATTGGCCTGCTCTTTCTTAAAATTGCCATGAGGTCCATGGCTTAACGTCTCATCCGACGGACGGAGTCCTTTACATGATGAGGCCTCCGCTAAGAAATCAATCAGGGATCGGGCAACCTATGATAAATCTGTCACCACCGAGATTAAAACCAGGACTGAGTGGTCGGGAAACCAGCCCTCGTGTCCTCTACACAGACACCCCACAACCTAACTTAGCACGCCTTCTAATGAACCTGACCAGTAAGTGACATATATTCCTTCAATTCCAGCACAAACTGTGTATCGATCGTGAAATTGAAACCATGACAATTCGGATAGATTTTACTCTCTCCCTGTTGAGAGGAAATTATCTTCCTTGAAACTTCAAGTTTAAATTCAAGGTGAAATGGACTTTTACCAAATAGACTATTATCTTAAGTCACGTTACGCCAGATTTAGGTGCTAATTAAAATCACACGTTAAATTGAGTTTTCACCCCAATAATTAAGTGAATGATAGTGATGGGCATAGCCGAATAAGAGGGTAAAAAGTCCCCCCTTCGGGATTTTTCCCGGACTTGGGGCATAGGATTTGGGATCAAAATGGACTAACCTCCCTACACTTCCAGCGAGCTAGAGGCCCACCAGGGCCGGCTAGCTAGAAAATTCTATTTCCACTGTTTTTTAAATATCTCGGGGTAGAAAGCATATTTTTCAATGCAGTTTGCGGTATTTGAGGGCTTTCTTAATGAAACGGATGCTCAATTTTTTCACAACATTTCAGTGGCATAAGGAGAAATGGCGTCGATTTCAAAATTTCAAACAAACAAACATTTTATGAAAACTAGCGTTCCATTAAGAAAGCCCTCAAATGCCGGAAATAGCATTGAAAAATATGCTTTCTACCCCGAGATATTTAAAAAACAGTGGAAATTGAATTTTCGAGCTAGCCGGCCCTGGTGGGCCTATAGAGGGCTGGAAGCGTCGGGAGGTTAGACATTTTTGATCCCAAATCCTATGCCCCAAGTCCGGGAAAAATCCCGAAGGGGGGACTTTTTACCCTCTTATTCAGCTATGCCCTTTAAGTCGTGGTGAACAATGCTTTTGGAATCTTAGGTTACAATAAGCGAAGACATTGTGTTTCTGAATGCATTTTCTCTGCAACCTGATTACGTGGTACATTAACGCAGTCGAGTTAATGTCTAAATACATGAATGCAAGATTAACGCCAGTATATACCGTATATTCACCAAACATGTGCGAATACATGAACAAAAGTTTAAAATTTGTTCTAATTTTATCAATGCATTTGTACATGTTCCATTGGTCCACCAATATCACCCATGCATTCACACATCAACCAGTACAGCTACATCTACATACTATACCGCAAGCCACCTCAATAGCCGTGTGGCGAGGGGTGTTAGGAAACAACCGTTTACAAACAAAAACAAAATGCTATAACGAATTTCCGCCGGCCATGTCCTTTAGGGTTCGGGGGAAAAACGAATTCCCATGCCTAAGTTCTAAGCAAAATATCTCTTTTAATTTATCGTCTATGTAGGACCGGGAAATAAGGTGGAATTCTAATATAATCTTCTCCGTGTTGCCTTCAAAGATATCTATTCTCAATTGCTCAAGCAATCTAAGCTAAGCGCGTAGTCTCCGATTATCTAGCGACTCACGTCCTAATTCATTTAACATCTGTACGCCCGTATCAGTTTTTGACTAATCATGCAACGTTTATATATTTTTTCTTACACGGCGTGTGGTACTGGTGAAATCATCTCGGGTTTTCTAACGGCTGAGTTTCTTGTTGCCAACAAAGTAGCTCCCCTGGCGGAAACCCCGAAAGGATTTCACCACGTGCTGATTTCATTTATAATTCTACTAAGTTCTCCGAATAAGCCTTTATGCACTGGATTCCATATGCTCCCTGCATTTTCAAACTGTTACCGGACGAGTGCAAAATAACACCTCTTTTTCACTCTTGCGTCCGCTATCTAAACTGTAGTTTGGGTGAGTGAGGATACAAGGATTGTTGTTCTCCGGGGAGAATGTGCCAATAGTATATTATGTGAGAGGTAGGTACCCCATTAGAAATATCACTACAATCATCGTGCATCCCAACGCAGTATTTAGACAAGGTAGACACAGAAAAACTACCTAACGGTAGTGAAACAGATGTAGGACATGTCTTCTGCGGAGCTTGCGATGGAGGGAGTTCGTAATGACATGACGCAGGAGTCGGCCTATGTGCTCAAAATGACAGTATTCGAAACTGATGGTTCGTACGAAAGCCGTCGCCATCGGAAGCGCAGCACCTGTCTCAAATTCAAATCGCTGCCTGAACGCTGTCCTCATTAGATTCGCAGCGCGCATTCATAGGATCCTCTACCTTTCAGGTAAACTTCCGGACGTGCACATTACGCGAAAAGTCACGATCTCATTGGTCTTTAACTGTCGCGTGCTCCCTGCTGTAGTAAGCGAGCTCATTGCATGAAGCGGACGCCGCACCACTGTGATATGGCGTTTCCCTTCTCGCAATTGTACTTGGCAATGTAACAGAATCGAGTTCAATGGAAAATTACCTCCATGCATTTGTAACACAACCCTCTATATAACTGCGCGAGGCCGAGTTTTGAATGAAATATTACCGCCTCCGAGCCTAATTGTGTCTGCTATTTATAATTAATTGAGTGGATCACTCATTTCGATAGAACAATTGAAGACTCTTTGCTTTCATAATTGCATAAGATTTTAGCTCGAGAAAAATACTTGCGTTAAAATAAATGTGTACCGCCGTTTCCTCTAGATTTTAAGATTTTGCGCTAATATCTTAATATTTTATTGATCTTATTGTATTTTAATCACTCTATTTTCCTGTTATTGGGTATGTTTTTAGATCATTGTTGACTAAATCATTTATTACAATGAATTGAGTTGCATATAAGGTGAACGATAATTTTTATATAATATTATTGCATCTATAGCGTGAGAAAGTAGACGCAACAGAAGTTATGCCAACCTGACTAAGTTAAAAATTGAACAAATATTACTATTCAATGATTAAGAAACTTAAGCAGGGAACGTATGACTTTCTCAAGAGCTAGAGTCGTGGGAGAGTCTATGGGCATGCTATGCATTTCATGTTTGAGGCCGTACTTACTAAGCAGTGGATATTTGGCTGAAATGTTAGGCAATTACTCAACGTTTAGTAAGTTTGCCCTAAGACATTCCTGGTATAACTTTTACCTTATGATTTTTGATGTTTTTCACGCATTTATGAAAACAGGTTCACACTTTTTCATGCAATTATTCCAAGAAAGGCACATCCATATTTCTTTAGAAATTGCAGCAATTTGTCAATCAGTTCACTTAAATCATATTTTTTAAATCCCAATCCTTAGTCTTCACTTTCCGCCAACGGAGCGACGGAAATTTTTGTCTCAAACATCCCCCGGACCAGCACAATGATTTTGAGATTCAATTTAGTTTATCTACCTTGTCAGACACATCTCCTCCACTGTCGCATCTTTCTCGGAAAGAGGGCATGGTCCTCCAAGTCTCCGATCCGCCAGGATGCAAATTAGAGCGATAGGAATTTCAATATAAAGGAAAGACGGGAGAATGGGGACTTAGTTGCGTCCTGCGATCGACAGATCGTTATCAGTTGGCCGGGGAACGTAGATAATCTTGATGTTTTTGATGAGTGATTTACGGTATTCCTTATTCCCCACTTATTTTACATTGAATGAAAACTTTTCGTCGGGCCAGAGAAGGCGACCAATGGATGAGGGTATTAGCGTGGGAAAGGGTATAGGGACAAGCGGGTTGAGAGGATCTTTGAAAATAAAAGCCTCAGTCTTTCATTTCTATGCTTTTAGAATCCCCGCCCGCATAATGGGTTTGGCGGTCTTTTTCCAAAAGCTGATTGCAATCGTGTCTGTCCCGTCGGAAAGGAGGACAAGAAAGGATTGTCTTTCAAGCAGTGGTGCTTCGTAAATGAGAGTGACTATGCTAGGAAGCATTTCTATTCGCTAAATTCTCATCACATTACCTTGAAATATTATTTTCCCCTAAGTGATTCAACTCTTAGGGTACCTCGGATTGGTGAGGGCAGAGCTCAACCTGTTCCATTTCACAGGAAACCGCTAAGATTATCTCCTTTGGCCACCACCAAGATTTTTATGTGGGGATGTCAAAAAGCATCTCGCGGGAAGTTAAATTTATTGAATAACACTGAAAAATAGAATAGAGAGCCATAGAGTAGCCATAGATTGTCATAGAGTAGCCATAGATTGTCATATTTTCTCATCAAATTATGTGAAAAATGCTACTAGCCCAGTTATTTTCTCGTAAGTTATTCAACTCTGAAGGGCAGTATGGATAGGTGAGAGCATAGCTCAAACCATTGGAAGCCACATTAAACCACCTTATTTCCCTTGGTCACCACACGATTAAAATATTTTTCTATTAGGATATGAAAAGGCATCACGCGGGAAGTTAATTTCTTGGGTAAAAAGTAAAAATTGACAAGCATAGATTGCATTAGAAAAATTCTTCACGAAATGGACTACGGGTTGAAATCTCCAAAGTTGCCAACGTTTGGTTAGATTACATACCTATATTATACCTCTATATTTGGAGTAATTCATAATGCGTATTTTGGTGAGAAACTAGGTTTCCGGCTAACTCCGGAAATTCTAATGTTAAATTTGAACCATCTTTATACAAGTTTATTCAAAAATTTGCAGTAGTCGAACGAAATTTTATTCATCCATGATAAATTTGCTTCGATTCATTCCCATTCTTGAAATTGGCATAAAGCTAATCCAAAATATCATTTAGAAAATTTTATGAATTTTTTACATTTTCGTTTGAATTGACAACATGCAACTCCTTTATGCAACGGATCAGGAATTTCATGCATGGAAATGGAAATGCGTAGAAATATTTTAGGATAAAATACGTTATTATTGTTTTAATCTTATGAATTTGGTACATTTTCATTTTTATCGTTTTCTCAGGAAATCAGTCATATTTTATCGCTATTTAAATAATTTTAATATATTTGTTATAGTGATTGCAATTTTAGTGACGTGATTATATGACGTGTGATTATGTGATTATATACTTCTTCCAATGTTTAGAAACGACCTTATTATGCCCAAATTTTCCTTGTGTCGAGGGAAGAACGTTTGGCTATATTCCTCGGCCGTAGATTTCTACGCCGCATCTTTGCTACCAGGACTTTATTCCAAATTTTTCCTCGCCTAACCCCTCATTCCTATAGGCTGACTGCAGTATGCGATGCTCTGCTTGAAATACTATCGAAGTGTCTAAGTCGAAAATTATTCAATTTTTAAACCTATGTCTTGTCTTAGGACCAGTTTTGCGGTTCACAAATATCAGACGCAACCGTTTTTTTAATACTTCACCTTTGCCAGAATTGCAATTGTACGAGCGTTCCAAAATTTTTACAGTGAGCAAAACTGGATTCAAAGTTATCTCCTGGAATTTCAAAGCCATGAACCACCACAGAATTTAACCATTTTGTTAAAATGGCATTTCACTGACCGAAGTCTTCTTAAAAATTAGTCAATATTAAATTCATTGAAGAAAGAGTTTATTTTCGTCATTGTAATAAAAATCCTTGAATAATGAGTAGCTTGGCTTAATATTTATTATCTTGAAAATTCATTTATCAACCCTGAAAATGGTTTCTTATTTTCTTAATAATCTTATTACAAGTTTTCACTCCAAATTATGCATAAAAATGCATCTCGCCTAGGTATTTTCACATATTTTGTAACATCTACCATTAAAAGTGTCATGCCTTCGTTCCTCTCGGTGTTGTAAACTACGCTCTCATGCGCCTATGAATCAATTTTTGACCTACCAAAAGGCACAAAGGCGAAAAGGGCGGATAACCCTTCGGCAAACTGTGGTCTTTCGTCGACTCAACATCGGATTAAGAGGAAACGTCTCACGATAGGGTCACGTAAGCCGCAAACTGTGGTCTACGGAGCATATCAGTAGGTAATTGATTCGAAGATTGGCGGACTTAACGACCATATTTCATCTCTATTTCGCTCATATCGGCAGTAATTCTTGCGCGTTGAGCCAAACGTGCCTCAGCCTATCTCAGGGGCTGTCATCCATTAACATTACTATCGGATGAAATGAGAAAAGTGGCCTCCATTTTCATGATTTCTGAAAATATGTGTGACTCTTAGCCGAGAAATTAAATATGAGCTCATTCATCGATTGTGTTCCGAGAAAATCGTAAATATCTTTCACTTATTTTACATACCACTGAGAATTATTTATTTTCCATGGTAATTTGGGCTTCACGATAAGGTAATGTTTATTTCCATACTATTTCTCCCCAAATTACGCCGAAAAATGAATCAGCCTGTTTTTTATTCTCATTTATCCACTAGTACTCGCGTTCCTTACGATAAACTACGTTTCTGTTGAAAATCGTGACTGTTACGTCCTTACAAAACTATTTATGAAGTCAATTTTCTCAGTTTTATGCACAATGTAATTTTCCTGTAATTTCCAAAGTGAAAGTCATATATATCCACATAAACAGATAATTCACTGCAATTAAAGCTGTGCCAAAAAGGATGACTGATAGTAAAAACGCATGTTTAACGTTTCCTGTGTTGTGTTTATGTTTCTACCGCTACCTACATTATTTAATTTAGGACATAATATTTTCCACTATATATTTGTTTGCTGAGTGAGCTCGGTAGTGTGTTCTAAGTATTCTATGCCTTAGTGATTTGTTATTTGAGAAGTAGTTATGTGATAATATACCTACAATTCTGTGGATTTTAGTGAAAACGTGATCTTCAAAAAATAGTTAAATATAATTAAATTTATCATCGGATAGATTTTGTAATATCAATTATTAGCTCGTTTTTATCCGCATATTTTACCCCATATCGACAATTTGTATTCATGTGGCTTTGGAATAATTATCCATCCACTTACCGAACTCTTATTATCTTGCACAATTACAATGGAAAACTCGATTGCATTTGCTAGTAAATCGCCCATAAGTCATTAATTTTAGGTGATTTTGTCATAAACGACGTTAGTTCAAACAAGCGTTTTAGTAACTCCATTGACGGTATCTATAATCATGTATCTAAGCAACCATTTCATATCATATTGTTTCTATTCGGCACTGGAGTTGGCAATGAAATCCTTTACAATTATCAAGTATAAAAGCCATCATGCTGTATACACACCGTGCCTATTTAGAGCGTTAAACTCAATTACCAATACAAGGACTGGACACCATATTCCAACATTTCTTGCGTATTATTTTCATTGAATACTCCTTTGAGCGTCGTAGGTATTGTACTTCATAACCCAAAAATAGCTTCAATTTAGCCGGAGCAGGGACGTATGATATATTCGAGAAAATTCCTGAAAGTGAGAGTTATTATATCCAGGATGAATTGTTGCAGTGTGGTGTGGACGACGGTAATGCTGGCTGGCTATTGTAAACTTCTTTTCCACGAGTATTCCTATTACATCATTGTCCGACGCGCGAGTCGTTACATTCCCGGTTAGTTTTTCCACGGCATTTTATGCCAGGATGGACATAATTACCCAAGGGTCGCGAAAAAATGGGAGCAGTGCTCCTCGTGACTACAATTTGTTCTGCATCCTGTTTGTTTTTATCATTGAAACAATTATCTTTCGCCACCATCTCCCTGCAACATGAGCTTGTTTGTCGAATGAGTCACCACACATTCTGGCTCAGATCCAAAAGCCTGGACACAATCCTCCTCCTGTGTTAACGAGCAGTTTTAGGAACTAGCCAAGTTCTGCTCGGCGTTTGTTACATAAAAGACAATAAATAAATCAAATCGTTTGAATTAATAATTAAAATGCCTAAAGTAAATGCTGATTTCATCGAAGTATAACTTCTGTAAAACCCATGAATAAAACCGTTGAGAACGAAAGTCTACCCCCTATATTAGTGCTTTGCCAGGGGCTGCCGGCTCCCCCTTCTTTACCATTTTAATTTTACCTCAATATATATCAACATTTTATTTCATCAAAAAATCTCACAACCCTGGATACATATGGCTATGACATATTCCTTCTTCGTCAGACTTTCGTCAGCCAAACGAACACGTGCTCGCGATATTTAAAACTTAACTAACTCACGAATTTTGCAAAAAAACGCGGCTGAACCCATAACCTGTTGAGAAAGGTATGGTTTGCGATAAATAACGTAAGCCGTTAAGATAAAGATGCGCTTTAATTCAACGGTGTTTGGCGAGATGTTACGAAACATATTGCAGTTATAAATGAAAGTGAAAAAACTTTGTGAATGTCCACAGTATTTATTCAAGTACGCGTTTCAGCGAATCATCGCTATCGTTGGGTTGGGTTGGATGATAGCGATGATTCGCTGAAACGTGTCGTACTTGAATAAATACTGTGGACATTCACAAAGTTTTATCACTTTCATTTATAAATGCGCTTTAATATTGTAACGAACTAATGATCTATACAGGAGATCGCTCTGTTCTTCTACCAACATAACTGCTTGCTGGCTAGTGAGTGACTGACTGCCTGCTCACGTACATACATCACACACATCGAGCCTCTACCATTAGTATGCGCATGCGCACACTACACGCACCAGATAGCGCTGAAAATACAAAATTATTCACATAATTCTTATCAACATACATTACAAACACTCAGTGTTCCATGTGGAGGTAGGAGTAGGTGAGATTAAGATAAAACAGTTCCATAATTTCCACAAATTGATTTTCATAACCGACTTAGGTTTCAACAAGAAATACTGTCAACAACAAGGTAATCAGATATCATAAATTATCTGTGTACATACATTCTTGAAACCTTGGTCGCTTAAGAAATATAATCTGTGGCTAAAACAACTATTTTCCCTTAATTATTAAGATATTGGTTCTCGATTTCCGCCAGATATTGCCTAAGGAGTTAAACTCAATGGAGTAGGTTAGGGTAGAGCTCAACTTAAATTAAGGCACTGGCAGGAATATTTCCCGTATTTAAGATGAGGATCTTATTATTTCTCCTGAGCTACTTGCAACTTAAATTTCTGGATTTTAGAAACATCGTTCAGCAAGGAGTTTTGTTCGTTAGGGCTTGAAGGATTCATCTGGATTTGAACCTTGGACCACTTGATAGGAAATTTAATGGTAACATAACGCTCCGCACATTTTGTCACCACGGAATTACTATTAAATTCAGTAGTACTTTGATCATAGGAGAAAATTCGCTGTCCATTCGTCATTGATTGAGAAATTCACTTTCCGCCATCAAAATTCCCGCTTTGAAGCCCTATAAAACCTCTTATGTAATAAAAATTTACCAATTGCGCCAAATGAATAATTACTATTTACTGTTTTATGGCTGATTTGGTGTAAAACGAGAAAAATACAGCAATATACTTATTTCTTTCATGATTTGTTTTTAAAACTCATCATTAGAATTACCTCTCGATATTAAATTTTTCCATTTTCAGCTTGTTATTAAGTAAGAAATGCCACCTTAAGTAATGAAGTGGATGTGATGAAGATTTTCTTGTCGAGTAGCAATACCCATGAGACGTTCTCAAAGAAACTATCTCTGATCTGCTCGTGTTTTTTAAGTAACGCTAACTTGATGATTTGTAAAGTATGGAATTGATAGGTCTCTACATACTCACTCCAAATTTTCCTAATTATGCGTTTTTATGCTGAGCAATGGGGAATGTATATCGAACACATGCTACTATTTCGTCGTAGATGTACACAGAAAACTGTAATGTAAGTACGGCCAGGTACGTTGCCACAAATTCGAATCGGGGGGGAAGGGTATTGAGTGACATGCGGGTTGCCTATAGTGCAATTTTTTTGTCAATTCACGCATCGGAAAACCATACATTTCTTTAATTACATTATATATTTCGTTTGAATTCAGCTGAAAGTTGTATTAACTGCTGATTATTTGCACACATAGTGCTAGAAAACAGATCGAAAAAGGGAGTGTCGGTTGACTCCTTAGCAGATATATCACGGATAGTCGTCGTATGGAAAAATATTTCGGAAGGGGGCGAAGACCACAAAACTCTCCCCCTGGCTACGTACCTGGATTTAACATAAATAAAAATGATGTCACTGCTCAATTACAGGCTATAGGTAATGTTGAAGCTTATATCATTGCCTGTAGTACTATTGCCTGGATGCGCTACACCCAGAATGGCTTAGGAATACAATATGCAGTACATAGTTAAGTTATTAGATCATCATGACGTAAAAAATTTGTAGTTCGGTTTAACATAACTCATATTTTCCTATTCAAATATGTTTCTTTAACGCAGAGTAAAATTCTAGAGCAGCAACTTATTCACGGGGTTACAATGTGGTAGTTTCACCTTACCTTGAAAATCTTGAGTTTATTGAATGCAATTTAAGCATCACAAATGTTTTTCTTTCAAGGGAAAATATTTTTTTGAAAATTTTACTGTCGGGCACTTAACTAACTATATTCACATCGGAAAATTAGAATTTCCATCTGGCAACATTTATAGAATTTAAAAGAGCATCCAAAGCAATGCAGGCGAACTATTTTATACATCTATCAGAACAATTGGATACGGACCTGACTTGCATCAAAACAGCGCTTGCTGTACATTGTAACATTTTTGAAAAAAATAATTATTCTAGGAAGGAATTGAGGTCAATGGTAGGTGTTTCATTTCCAGAAGGCATTTACTCTATACATAATATGAATTTTCAATGTCGGTTTGTCATTTTTCCATCTTGTTTCTAACATTCAGTACCTACTCTTACTAGTTATGAGTTTTCATAAAACCTTTTTCTCAGTCTTTGGGTTGCATTCATGTTGGAGTAGTGACCTCTGTTGTTGATAAGGTAAAAGATGAAAAATATGAAGCGATAGTAACAGTGCCTATAAATTGTGAAGAGTAATTCAGAGAAGAGAAATACAGAGAAGAGTAATACAGAGTGAAGAGTTATTTAAACAGTAATGTCATCGAAAGATGATTTGAAATGTGTAAATATCACATGATGTATTGGCAATATTATTTGCATAAAATATTAAACTTTTGAGTGCGTTAATCTTTATTGCTTATTTAAATATGTATTTTACAAAAATATGGGAAAATAATTATATTGCCGAATTTGAATTAGAAAAAATAATTAGGATTTCCATTCATTGCTTAATTAACGTCATCACAATTAGTGTCAAAAAGTTTCAATAACAACAGGACCCGTAATATCTCATCGCCCTACCTTGTAAAAGACCTCGTATCTTAGGTCTGGTAGTGTTGAACCATTTAAAAAGTTTTATCGTATCACTAAGCTTAGAAAACCACAATCTAATGGTGTTCTCTTTTTAAATAAGAGAGCACTTAAATAATGCGCGATTTTTGTTCGTGATTTAAAAATCAAGGGTACGTGCAGCTTCCATTTAGTAAACAAAAAAATGAATGCATACATGCGCCTCTTGCCTGACCCGAATCACGAAATAAGTATGCTCTTACCCCTGAGACTTAAGTGACATGAGTTACTCTCAAGAAATTCTGTGCAATCAGAGGTCTTTAAATGAAAACACTCCTAGTCTTGGAGGAAACATTAGATAGGAGACCTCTTTTTATCCAGTAATAAAAGAGGTTGTGGAATTTATATCATAGATCAAGACGAACTCGAGAATAGAACAGCCACACCAACTCCGGATTAAAAAACTCTGGATGAAATTTAGCACCTATTTCACTAACAGTTTCAAATTATGAATTCTTCTTGCCTTGCCCCAGTTTTCCAAATATGTAAAATAACTTGCATTTCGTGTGTTTTCTTATTGCCTTGATTAATATGCATTTAATATCAATTCAGTAATATTTACTATCTTATAATATCTGGCCGCGTAAGTCTTGCGTCAATAATTGCATACCTCCGTTTCTTGCTAAAGCATTAATTTCTTACTGGGGATCTTATAACCTTCATTTTTGAAGATTGCTTTATTTCCTTAAAATTAAAACAGAAGTTTCTTACCTTTAGTGTTTTGACTTTAAAGAGGATCACTAAATAACTGATTTGTAAGACGCAAGATTTTGGACATTATTATTGGCCCTCCTTTGATATAAATGGACCTAAATCGATCTCCTCTAAAGCTAATGGTATCTACATGCTACAATTAACTTCAGCTTTTGTCTTCGTTAACGTTTATCACATGATTTCAATGAAGGTATTAAAAACGTCAACTCAGCCACTTAAGCCTAACGAATACACTTAGAAACCACTGTCTTACATGTTGAATTTTCTTTTGAGTTGCGGCCTCCGTAGTCTTCACAACGAAGTTCTAACAAGTTAACAAGGATAATTTCACAGTGGTGAAACCATTGCGTTCGATTAGAAAATATCCCAAATCATTCGTAACTAAGAGTATTTTTTTCCCGCAACAAAGATCACACGTTTCTGAATCACGATTCTTCTAAATTGCACTGCGTTAACTCCTTAATCAATATCCTCACAATGGGATGTGTCCCAGGAAAAATAACTCACCCGTCTACCCTAAATGTGTGATAATAACATGCCGGGAGTTGTAGTCAGGTATTCCGGGGTAAGCTCTACCCTCACCTACAAAACTTAACCTTCAGGCCAGGCCAAACTTAACCATGGCGGGTCGAGGAGGATATAAGTATCTGACGCTGAACACCAATATGGAAGCGAAAGACTACATTGGTAAGGAATAAATTCAGTGTTCAGTAAAATCATCATAGAAATGTAGCGCTAACAAAATTACATCCTCTAACGTATAAAGTAATATCCCTGATTAAAAATGATATGATAACTGCTTTTGGAAATTTTAACCCTCTATGATTCCGTATTTCTCTGTATCATTTCGCTAGAGCATACTGTGTACGTATCATTCACTTAAATAAACTTGAAAAAGTGGCCCATACACCATCCCAAACAAACATAAACATATCACCTCCCCTAAAAAAGCACTACCGATAAAGCTGCATATGCCTATATACATAATGCATTTACTTGACCGTTACATCATAAGAAAAACCCCTTAGACACAAGAAAAAGTTAAAAACCAGTGTTGAAAATTGTCGATGCTTTTATTTTTCATGAAGTTCAATATAATTATAAGTGTCGATATTCTGCTCACGCAAACACAACACTACAACCACGTCATAAACAAATGGGCATAATGTGAAGTGTATTGTAAACTGGCTTGTTAGGGTGAACTTGGTTTACCGGGAGTGCAATAATGCGCCTGCAGCGCGCCACACAATGCGATGATAATAGGCTAATGATCAGGAGTTGGAGCGCCTGCTCCTGTATCAAATTCGTCGTACTCTGAGATATAAATTTAGCAACGTATTTTATTACAGGATAAATAGAGGTCTTCTTTCTACTGTGTCCTCCAAGACTGGCAATGCTTTCACTGAAAGAGCTTTCATAATTGCTTGAGTGTAACTCACGTCACTTAAACAAAGAACCATCCGCCATCGATATTCCCTTTTGAATCCATAATTTTTCCTCTCATAAACCAAGTCTCTCGAAGATTCTTAGATTCACAATCTTCAGGCAATAATTGCGCTTAAACATACCAATGATTTAATATCAGCAATTTCAAATAGATACAACTTGATAATAAATGTGTATTATAATCAGACGGAATGTGCTACAAGCACTAAGCGTCTAATGCCAGCAATTCAAACACGACAAGGTCTTCCCTACTCCCACCCCAATGCCTTTTACCAATCCCCTGGTAAGAGGTAATAGTAGGTTTTTCATGAGGGTTGGGTTTACTACTGAGTAAGTATTAGTGACTGCACAATTTTTTCCTCTATTCATCCAATTTCGATGCTCGTTCTCTGGAAGATAGTTGGCCCTGCACGGTTCAACGCTCCGTTACGGCTGTCATCGGCGACTGCGACCGACGCGTGTCTTCTCCGCTTTATTTCCCACTGGCGGGTCTTTTGTGAGGACTAGGAAAAATAAGAATAGCACGCGTGATAATATGTAATAATAATAATATAGTGGCGTGATAGTCTTGGGAAGGCCACGTGCAGTGAAAGGAAACGTAATTCCTATTCCAATAACGTATTTTTTGCAAGAATTTTGGCATGCATGCTACGAAACGCAGTAAATATATTGGGACCACCTATTTGGTTATAAAGTGGTGTTTGGGAACAAGAAATTCATGCTCACATATTCATACGGGCTATGTGACTCTTTGGAACATAAGTGTGGATTATTTCAAAGGCTTATGATTGAAGGATGAGTCTTATTTTCCTTGAGCTGGTTAAGAAACAGTGTATCATGCCAAGATCCTGTAATAACAAAGACAATCATCGGAAGACGCATATCGGATATACTACAAAGAATAGCCTTAAATGGGATGCAAGGAGTGAGGGCGAACTTCTATTAGTAATCCTAGAAGAAATACCTAGAGGTGAGTACTAAGATAGATAAAGGAGGACTCAAGGATAAAGAATAACAGAAAAGTAAAGAAGCTTACTTTAGAAAGATAGAAATGGATGGTTGCAGAATAAGATCAACCCCTGACTAGTGTTATTCTTTATTTATAATTCTAAAATGCGGGATTCGAAAAATGCTCCATCTACCATATCTGTTAAATACCTGATATCGTATGGTATTTGGAGGAGGTGATCGACAGCTGAGGTCATTTGCCGCATGAGGAAGGGAAGGAAGGGTGGAGAGAAACCCCACGTCGGCATTAGCCTACTCCTAACGAAAGGCGCCAAGGGGACCACGACTCAACGTCCCATTCGACGGACGGAGTACTGCACTAGTAATGCCCTCCACATAGCACTCAATCAGGAATCGGGCTGCCTCTTATATATTTTTTATTTTCCTGCATCCGAAACGAGCCGCTGTGAGCCTTACGCATAGGGGTTAATAACATGTTAAAACGGAATTAAACAAACGCTCACACCCTGGATAAAATTTACCCAGGCTGGGCTCGAAATCACAACCTTCAGTGGGCAGGCGAAACTTCACCCTGTCCTCATCTAGGCCAGCAATATGCCATAATAGCACCGTTGGCCTAGCATCGGTGGCAGTGAGGTAAAGCCCTTCCCAACCAAACCAACGGTCGCGGGTTCGAGTCCCGCCTGGGTAGGTTGCTCCAATCACGGGAATGGGTGTTTTTGATTTCTATTGTCATTGGCCGATAGTATCATCTGATGAAAATGCTGAATTGACAGCATATTTAAACAAAGTACATTATTATTCGCTAAATAATTAACGTATCATTAACTGATATGCTGGATTAAATGAGCTGTTTTCGGTGAGGTAGTTATAATTATATAAATAAATATAGAAAATAAATGTACTAAAACGGAATTGTTTACTTTACTTGGTGGTAGATCATATTTTCCAGTAGTCGTCCCATGAACGAAAATAGTAACATTTAGTTGCATTGGTTTTGGGACCCCCTGAAGCTACCATTCTGCTTCATGCCCCCATGTGAATATGTCTCCCTCGCCTCACCGAATTTATTCATTTCCCTTCAAAATCCCCTTCACTGCCATGGCGCGTGCCTGACCCATAACCTTCCCCCTTTTTCCCACTCCCGTACCGAATCTTGCACGAGCCCCGATTTTATCCTGGTCGCTCCCAAAATTCATTTTTCTCTGAAACCACCCTCTTCTTCTCCTTCATCCCCATCACACTGGCACCAGCCCCTTCCGAAAACCATTCCCAGAAACCTCATTCGCACAGAAAAAAAACCTGTCCCGAGCTCACTGGTTCCCCTATTCTGTCCAGAATAGCAGCTATATCTTGGTGAGAAACCCCCCCCCCCCCTATCCCACTGAAAGCCTTTTACCCATGTCGCTAGACGAATCAATTTCCCGCTCTTTTTCCCTCCACCGTTTTAGATCGAAGCTATGTGTTATTCCTCGCTACATTTGTTGCGGATGTGGAAAAAAAAAAATTTTCATGCGTCTCGCTGCTGCCGATAGAGACATACGCACAGTGCCCCGAGGGCCGGTCGCATCTATCGGGGTACCGTGTCTCATGTTAAAGCCACGCCGTCGTCGCAAGCCTTATTCCATGATTAAATCATTTCCTGATGGGGGACTGTTGTGTGGCGTGAGACGAATCATTCCTCGTTCCCGCAATCGCATCGGTTACCTACAATGGAGCCACCGAAAGCGAAATCCTTGCCTCGTTCGTTCGCGGAGAAAATTGGCGGAACTATTTGTGCGAGCGGTGCGATTTCGGTGTTATTCGTGAGTTTGACTCGAACTTGATACACTGTGACGATAGCACGAGCGTTACGAATACATCAATAATTTTCTCCTTATTCCTTTATGTAGCCTTTCTCTGCAAAATGTGTCTTTGTTGGACGTTGTGCTTTCCCCATTTAAATAGGTGTATTTGCGTTCGTTTGTTTGTGAACAATATTTCAAAATACCTTGTGATATTCATGGCCTGTTTTTTCATCACTTCCAATTTTTTAAAAATTTTTTATGTGTATTTAAATTTAAAATAAGGTAGGAGGAAGAGGGTGGGGTAAAGAAGAGTTCTTTCTTTTCTCCTTTTCCTCATATTGGGGAAGGAATATTATGCAGACGAAGTCATTTTTTTCATTCAGTCAGAATTTATTTAATTGATTGAGCGTTTCTTATTTTATTACCTTTTCGAATCTGCTTGGAAACTTGGACATTAAAACAACGACGCGATGGAGCACGTGAAAACGTGAAGCATTAATGTTGGTTAATTAAAAATTACACTTGCGTTTGTCTCACACACCGTTGCGCAGTTGGTAATCATTAAAGATGGCAATAAATGCTTTCCTGAAGCGTAATAATAAGACATTTTTCAACACTCCGTCCGTCGGACGGGATGTTAACGACGTGGTCCCCTGTGCGCCTTTGGTTGAGAACAGTCTTATTCTGACACTGAATTTCTCTCTATCTTCACTTCCTTAACCTACCCAATGAAACAAATGACCTTAGCTATTGGTCGCCTCCTCCAAGTAGCATTCCATGCCATACCAACGATAGTGATAGTTTCCATTTAAAAAGGCAATTATACAATTACAAGGCGGGTTTACATGATATCAATGACTAAGCCTATGATTCTCACGAATAAGGAAGACAAACTTCAGAATGGTTCCCACTTTTACGATCGTGGGTTATCTCATCACTCCTCGTATTTACTCCCTCGCGTTCATGTTGTATTTGCTCAGCTGCTAGGAAGTATTCAGTTCAATTGGAGAACGCGAAGGCTCTTGTCCACGCTCCTAAATACATACTCAGCCTTAGAAAAGATCCAGGGATTAAAGGGAAATTTCTACACATTTGAATTCATCTTGATTCATAAGAATGGTGATTAGGTTAATTCTTCAAGGAAATAGTAGCTTTTTGCTCCATGTGCGTCGTTGTTTATTAGTGTACTCTGCTGTGTTTGCAATTTCTGCGTGGGAACGTTTCACTTCACGTTTCATCGAGGTGGACTTCGGAAGTTTTTTGTTTGATGCGTAATCCTAAAAGTAGGCGGTAACGCAAGAATTAAAATAAATTAATGAAAATCCTGCCTACCAATGGGAAAAGTAAATAAACCAAAAATTCACTTATATGAATGCCAAAGTGAACTAAATCCAATATTCCAATATCTCCTTAAATAAAATAATCCAATCTCTAATACTCTCTTGTGAACTAAAAAGACGTCATCCAGGAATCAAGTAGCAGTGGCTGATCTATGAGGGGGGAGGGGGGTCACGGGTATCCAATTTACACTAGATAGAATCGTAATTTTTCCGACCCCTCTACTGTTGGAATCTTAACCCCACTTAGTCCCTTGTCCCTATCCTAGATCCGCCACTGTCAATGAGCATATACTTAAAAATATTAGTATGTGCGGGGAAGATCTTAAAATTTTCTACGTGTTGGTCATTCTATTACTTTATTTTTCTATTCTAGAAAGATTCCTAAAAAATGTCAGTTCTCTGCTTCTTTAGCGTAGTGAAATATGTTTAGGTATTCATAATGAGACAATATTAATAATCAAAACTAAATTTAATATTTACTATCCAGGATTTCGGCAGCCAAGAGCCCTTTTAGGTTCATGATAGGGTAGTTCCTCTCATCAAAGAAAACGAAAGGCATTGATTGCGATTCGTTACCCACCATTATTGTATTCATAAAATAAATAATTAAATGGTTTTAGAAACCCCAGTTTAGAGGAATGTTAATGGTCAATTTTAACATAATTTGAAAAAGGCCAGATTGGCGCCCATGCGATGACACTCCACGTGACGTCACAGGGACCTAGATTCTATACGAGTAGATAGGAGTTTTACATCGTCTGAGATTACCAATGCATGCATGAGGCACAGAGCATAGGGAAACATCTCTTAATAATCACCTATTAAAATTGCCTAAGGTCGGAATGTTAGATAGGGTTATAATAATCCTTATTTAAGCCAAGCGCTACCTTCTAGCTATGTACTCTGCTACCTGCTAGCAGCCTGCATCGTCTTGACGCTCAAAGCCTCGCCCCAAGGTCACCTCACACGGCGGCAGCGGAAACCAGAAATACGTCAGCAATCATACTTAGCCGTAGCGTTTTCGCGCGCTTGAAATTTTTAACTTTTATTTAATCGCGAAAAATAGATTTCTTCATTTAAAAATCTAAAAGTGTTAAATGTGTACTCCAGGAGTATCTTTCGGTTTAGGCAATAAAAAAATAAAAGGACACCATCCTATCAGTGGCCTGTGTAAGCATTTGGTTTAAGCTAGGGAAGGGGAGTTGATGACAGAGGGTGAGGGGTCGAGTTAGGATGAAATAGAGAAGTGAAAGGTGACTCATTACGGGATTATTATTGTGGAGGAATATAAGCTGTTTAAGTTGGGAGATGAGCTCAAGAGGCTAAGGCTGTGGGAATAGGGAGGAGTGTTTTTAAGAGAAGTAATAGGGTGGAAAAAATTGTACGCTTGGTGCAATAAATATTTTCACAATTTACGATTTAAGAATCTCCAGTACTCAATCTTATAGCCTTTGTCAGTAGCACTGTGCAAATTTTATTGTTAAAATAGCTAAGATGGTTAAAAATGATGATTAAAATGAAAGCATCCTGAATTAATTTCTCGCTCGATTAATAAATGTCATAATCAAATAGTTACGTATTAAAGTGTTATCGGCAAATACAAATGCCACGCTTTCTTCAACCCTTATCACGTGGGCAATGCAAAAAAATGAAAATTCTTGATAGATGAAGTATTATTTGTTACGTGATGCGAAACGGAATACCTGAATTCAGGGGAATACGGAACTCGGACAGAAAATGAGATAACTCCCATTTCGATCACGATGGCGATATATCGCAGTCATTGCGATGAGCAATAGCTATACTCTTTTTAGGCCTCCGATTCCAATATCGCCCGAAACCTTCTTCTCCGTGTGCACAATAATGCTTCCGTGGACATCCATCACCCAGTGCAGGTCGGCATAACTCGCTACACCTTTACGGAAGTCTTCCTTTCCGATCGCTCACCTTTAACGTGTGCACCAGTACTCCCTCCCTGCCCTAACACATCCCCCCATCGTATAAAGGCCCCATCTGGTGCATTGCTGCCTATCTTCCAGCTTGCACCCCTCCCACTATATCGCCATCCGGTCGCATTACTCACGCGGTTCCTTCCGTCTCCATTCTCGTACGCAATAGCTGGTTACCATCTTTTCATTTCTGTCGCTGTCGTCTTTTGAGAATCTATCCCCTCGACTAGCGACTCGTTGCGCAATCGATTTGCGTTCCATCCTTCGATCTAAATTTTCATTCGACGTCGCGGGACACGTGTAAAGCACTTACCGTGCTGGCTTTTACCTTCACTGTAGATCTGCACCCATGTGCTGGACATTTTCAACACTTTTATGTTATATCTTAACGACCAGCCTTTTTATACGAGGAGTAGGTGTTTGGGAATATTTTAAATAATGAATTTTGCTGTTTTTTTTCTTTTGTCTATTTAGATATTAGTACCTCTTAGTTAAAAAAAATGGTAAACTACGATTTTTTAAGAGGAGGATGGCGTATTATTACGCCCGTACCAAAAATCGAAGGATTTCACGTGGCGTAATATTACGCCTACATCACGCAAGGTGATAAAAAAGTGCCTGTCTAGTTTATGAAATCATTTCTGGCTTGACGTTGTAGAAATTATATATATCAATGATATAATTTAAACTAAAAATGGTATTTCCCACGCTTAAATGAATAACTCCACTGCCATGATTTCGACATTAAATGTCATTTTCAATGATTTCACTTTATGTCATTCTTAAGGGCCATGGAAATGATACAGTGTCAAAATCATAATTGTCAGCGGAGTTATACATGAAAGTGTGGGAATTTCCACATTTTGCTTATATTTTACCATGCCCATCTAATAACTAGGCTGGGATCTTGTGAATGGTACGGTATGCATTTCGAGGAGGCTACTGGCAGCTGAGGTCATTTACACCAGGAGGGAAAGGATGGGTGGAGAAACACCCGGCGTCACCCTTAACGACATCCATTTATTAATAGCATTCAGTATTCATAGTACGTGGTGTACTCTAATTGGGTCGTTTGCCTAAAATTACTTGACAATGTGCTCATTAAGTGGGACTTTAACTCCCCAAAATAATATGTTAACAGTAAATTTAATTGCGATGAATTGATAGCTTTCGCATTTTTTTAAATATTTAAATAGTAATAGCGATTATTCTATCTTTTATCAAATTAATGAATTAAAAATAGCTATTTGTTACCTACTAGATTCCGATTTACATGCTTTAAAATATTTATTAACAATGGAATTTCTATTATTCGATCCATCATCAAATTAATGAATCGAAATTTTTGAAAAAGTCATGCGGTACTAGATGCCATTTGTGTATGTTTTATTTGTCACTCGAGTGAAATACGGGTCTGCGTAAAAGTTTCTTAGCGCCTATATATACTACCAACGATCCAGCCTGAATGGCACCTTGAGTAGGGATCATGGTACCACAGGCTGTCGCAGACTGAAGTCTGAATAAAAAATCTCATTTTCCCATGGCTAGAATCCACCTAGTCAATATCTGGTCCTAAAAAGGGAATACCATGACAACCTTTCCAATATTCCGGGGAAGCACTTGGTGGCTTTACAGCGTCATTTCATGCCTGCACGTCCAAATATTTGTGGTTACTACCGCGACAACCCTACGACCGATTTACCGTTAAAACGAAGTATTTGCTACAGCTATTGAATTCGGAAGTTGTGCATAGCCTTTACAAGGAGAGCGAATCCAAGGCTTTATTACTCGTGAACGATTTTTCATTTTGTTTCCAGCTCTCACGTGAAAGTGAGACTGGGAAGAATTTGTCACAAGTATCGCAGTAAAAGTATACCTGAAAGAATAGCTGTTATTAATTCATAGTGGTATTATTGTTTTGACAAATGATAATTTGAATAACATTTCATAGTCTTGCTTATTTGGAGCTAAGGAATGGTGTCATATTGGTACCCTATCTGTATTCATATCTATCGAAATTGAAAGGCTTGAGGATTAGGTATTTGTAACTTACAACCTTAATCCCTTGATCTGTTGCCATTAAATGGAATGCTAAAGGATTTAAGTATTTTGAAACTTATAACAATTTTAGAAATGGGAATAGGATGATCAAATTAACGAAAATATTAGTATAAATAACTTACAAGATATATTCGTGAACAACTTAAGTAGTAATTCATCCTAATCTACGGAGTGGGATTTATTATTATTGAAATCGTTAGCTATTTTTCACCTGATCTAGTATCTGGATGTAAATGTCTTTACTGAACATTTTTTTCTTGAATAAAATATTCGAAAAATGACAGCACACAAATTCTGTGAAATGCAATTATAAATTAAAATAAACAAGTACATATTTTGAAAAAACATATAGAATTAATTTAAAATAAGAAGGTAATAATAGCGTTAGTTCATTAATAAAGGAAAGAAACTTAATAGAGAGTCTTCTGCATATTGTGCAACATATGAAATAGCTAAAATTCTTCAACTGTAATTATTTGACTGATTTTTTCAATGAAAGAAATTGTGCATCTTTAAATATATAAAGCAATTGAAATTTTCCAAATTTGGGCTAATTTTAGTTCTGTGTGCATAAATCAAGCAAAAATTCAGAGCCAGTGGAAATATCTCTTCTTTTACTGGCGCAGTTACGGCTGTTTCCCGACAGGACCTTTCGGAATGCAGATAAATTGACTAGAAAATGAATATGTATAGAAAAACTGAACGACACCTAATCATTATAACCTTTCATGATGGGCAGCCAATAATCATCGGTGATTAAAATTTAACCAAACCCTTAGAGGGTCAATAAATTGATTTTTTGCTCCCTCATCGGCTAGCTGTGTCGGGTAGGCCCTTGCCTTCTGCGTGGGTGGGCTTCGCGCTTTTCCGAAAAATCCGATTCCCTTCCTTCCAATCCATTCCTAGGGTTCTCTAAACCATGTTCTGAGGCCCCCATGGTCCCCCACCCCCGCACCGCGTACCCACAATGCACCTCAATCTTCATATCCACCTGGAAAGCCCACAATCGAGGGGCATTGGCGGGTCGGGGCGGCCCTGGGGGAAATATGGCCCGGGTGGGTGGAGGCCGGAGGTAAATGTGGATTCGAAAGGTGTTGTGGGTTGGAGTTTCGGCTGGAGGATTGGGGGGTGCAGTCGCGTGGTCTAGACAACACCTGGAACTTTTGGGAGAGAGAGAGAGGCGATGAGACTTCGTGTGGGGTCCTTCCAAATACAATATGTAGTTGAGTATCTTAGTATGGAATATTTACTTTTTGTAGCTCGTAGTAATACTAAGAAATTGATATATGCATGCCTACATATTAGAGCGGGGACTATAAAGTCCTCTCTTCCGCCTAACCCTTCGTTGGCGTCATGGCATACATATTATATAATAAAATAAAATAACTTTGTTTTATTCCAAACTTTATTTTAAATAGCACGACCCGGGTTTCAGCATCTAATGCTATCATGAGGTGCGGAAGTGTGGAATAAAACAAAGTTATTTTATTTTATTATATAATGAAGCAATTCCACAAAGTAACGCCTGAGACCGTGTCTTATATATGCATCCATATTAGTTAAGGTAAAAAAACACTTAGCATAGAAAATTATACATTTAAAATAGAAAAATTTTCATTGACGCTGGAATAATATGCATTCACAGTATAAAAATATACAATTACAATATTCAATATTAGTGAAATGTCAAACCAGATAAACAAGGTATTAAGGATAAAAGGTAAAAATTCGCTTGCATAAATACATGCTTTAGTTATATATATTCACTTGTATATACGAAGAGCAGCAAAAATGTACGGCATACATCGCAGGAGACAAATCTAATTTAATACATCAATTTTATCCACCAATAAAATAGATTTATATTGATAAAATATTATATGAAATAATTCAACTGATCAATTATGAAAGGCACCTGCTGATAAGCCAAGAGTGGCTTTGCGGGACCATAATGTTAAATTAATTAAATTTTGTCCATTTAATTTTAAAATACCACATTATAAAAATTGTTGTTAGAGTGTGAATTTTTTTTCAATGCTACTTACTCCGTCAAGTCATTGCTTTTCTGTATTTCTGTAACAATAATATTTTTAATTTGATTTTATCAGTGCAGTATAGGTTGGGGCGGTTATTTAATTAACAATAAACAATTCATAATGTACGAGGATTAAATCTAACATACTTGAACCTCAGAGACTCAATCAATTGAAAATGTTTCTGCCCATGCCTCTTTAAATTTCTCTTACGGAATCCATGGATATATTTTGCCAAAAGTAAGAAAAGTTTTGTAACAAAGGTCGTAAGTTAAAAATACTTAGAGTATATTCTGCTACTTGGTTTAATAAGGTAGGCATGATGGAAAAGCTGTCACTCAGAAATGTGACTCTATTGTCACCACAGGTAATCGTTAAAATGGGAGAAGTCGGCATGTTTAGCTCTTTTAGCTAGTAGACCTTAGCCTAGTGTAACATCGTATTTTAATGGACTCAAGTTGCTTTCCCCATGTACACTTTTCCACATTTTCCCCGGACATTTTCCACAGAGTTGCTCCCACAATATCATTTTCAGGGATGTCCAAAATTATTCAGGTATTCGCATGCAAATCCTGTGAGTAAACAGCTTTGAGAGCGTTATCACCACAGTAAAATCCTTAATGCCAGAGATAATCATTTGATTTCATAATAATTATGTTGATCGAGTCATAATTTGAATCACTCTGCATAATAAGGCGTTTATCCTGAGCCACAGACGAATTAAACCTTTCTTTTCAATCGATAGGGTTAATTGCATTGTAGGCCAAAAGCCAATATCGTGGATGGTCACAATAGTGATGGAGAAAAAAGGTAAATTGGGCTACAGTACGAATTGCGTAATAATGGACATCTAACTCGTCTTTTCCGTTCGTGAAAGTTCTCTTTCTCTTTCTTCATCTATAATTAATTTCTTCCACTCGATTTCTCCAATAAAGGACTAATGCTTTTGCCAGAACATTCTGATATTTGATTCATTGTTGTAATCTCAATTTTCCTCGTCACGCAAGCAATTTAGACCACTGCAACATATTGTTTACGACATGAATCTCACAAATACTCCATGATAATTCCTGTAGCTTCCAATGCATGTCATCAGAGACAATATGTTATTCCCATTTCCTGTAGGCCAATACAGTTAAATCTCAGTAGTTTAAGCTGAGTAAATAAAGAAAGTATGCCTTTGCAGTGTATTTACAGATGTTATCTGAACCATATAATAGGATCCGTATTGCTACCTTTTTATTTTTCATAATGATCCAATGTTTTCATTAAGTTAATATAAAGTGGTGTCCACTTAAAACAGTTTTACTTTTTTGTACTGTTGAACTTTTATTTTGACTTAAGTACTCATGACCGTGGTATGGATATCTGTTCATAAAATGGACAGTGATTTCATTTCAGGCTTCTAACAAATATTGTGGTCTGCAAGACCTAATTATAATTAGATATAATCACATTTAACTTTTTATTTTGCCTTTTCCTCATATTTTTCTCATCAACAAGACGCATATTTACGGGTACCAATAACTAATGTGGCTATTATTTACGGTATTTACGGTTCTTCAATACTAAATTTGTCACTTCTATCGATCAGTGTATTAGGTGTAATTAGTAAAGTAATAATAATTTACAATTTGTAATGTTCCACACTCCAATAAGCTAACACAATTTACTGCGCCATTATCAAGGGTAAGGACAAGGGTGTTACCTTGGATAATGGCGGAGCCGAAACCGATTAGGTCAATGAAAACTTTGGCTTAGTAAATAATGAATTAGTTAAGATAATAGCAAATAAGTAAGAGGGCGGAGCGGTTTGCTACTAACCATAGGGTTCTGGGTTCAAATCCTGGGTTAGGCTTTCGGACACATCCAATCAAAAATCCTCGAAGTGCGAGGTGGCCCAGCGGGAAGAACTGCTTCCCTCAATTAAATCGAAACTTGAAGCTTTCACGTGGTGGAAGGGCTCCATATTAATTATGAAAAACACTTTGTTACTTCCACAAAATTCACAGAGTTTCTATTTTATTACCGGTTTCGGCTATTACACCATTTTCAAATACCTACACCATTTTCAAATGCCTACCCATCATGGTGTAATAGCCGAAACCGGTAATAAAATAGAAAATCTGTGAATTTTGTGGATGTAACAAAGTGTTTTTCATTATTAATATGCTTCCCTCAACTTAAATGTGTGAATTTCCCTCGCCTATGGCTTATACCGGGGTGAGATCTACCCCTACCTATTAAAACCAGTTTAGTTCTAGGATACCAATATGATAGGATAACCATTGATGGTTTAGCTGCTGGATAGCTCAACTTGGACTAGGTATAATAGGCTATGCATTTGTAGCCAATTACTTGCTATAATTGTGAATACTAACTTTCTCAATGCATTTTCAACATGCTATCATTTATGCATTAATCACTTACTACGCTAAATTTTCGTTTTTAAATGACTTTTTATAATCATTATATATTTAAATGACTTATTATAATCATATCACTCGTATACCCCCCTTCCCCTCCTACATTTTATGTTATAATAATCCCTTACAAAATAGGGGGGTGAACAGTGTATTCATCCCTTAAAAACTTTTCAATTAACTACCATATCATATGTCATAAAAAACGAAGAAAAATGATTATTTTAATGTTTTTTAAAGTTTTTTTTTCAATTCTCATCCCCTATATCTTTTCAACCCCATTGAAGTTTGTCTCTCTCTTGACCCTAATAGCCTTAAAACGTCAGTTTTTTTTTCAATCAGAAGCAGATAACATTAGTAAAATTCCCTTGAAAAGCGATAAGTTTAGATAAGGGGTTGTTTTCCCCAATTTAGGGGTTGCGTAAAAATGGTGGGTGATAGAAAAAAACGGAGTTCATTTTCGGATTCAGCGACCCAAAATTAGCCTGAAACACCCTCAATTGTAGCCAGGCATTTTTTGAACTATTTTTTTTTGAAGAACAGTGTTATTAGTCTTATTTTCATGGTAGCATATTCGCGTCCTTAGAACTCCTCTCCTAGTTTCTCCTAGTTTCCGGTCCGACCGCGTGTCATTGTCCTGCATGCTTGGACTGAGTCCGGCGAAAGTAAGCGTTTGGAATGAGAGCTAGAATAAGTACTGCAAGTCTGGTGTGGAATAACCCCGTGTCGCATACCTTGGTGGTATCTCGTAGATGTATATTAAGTCAACCTTCGGGAGGAATCGCTAAGTTAGTGAATGGAAAATAATTAAATATTATCTCATAGCTACTGGCTGTGTTTTAGTAATGTCAAGCCCTAGCGACAGCGGGCTACCAAGGATTGAATGTGCCTCGAACCCCGGGTATTCTTTGAGGGGATAGAGGGAGAGTGTGGGATAGAGGTTCGCCAGCTCACCCAACTTGGCAGTCGATTTTAAAAGGGGACCCCCATAACTTCCATTCCCGCATGTCTAGTAGGAAGCAGCGCAGCGGTCCTTTTCAGTCCCCCCCCCTCAAAAAGACCCTTTCCCCCCCTCGCGCACACCTTTTCAAACGCCCAACTGAGCCCCACATCAAGGAAACGGTGACACGAGTCTACCTGTTCTATCCGAAAATTCATAGAGGCTGACCACTCGAAAACCGTTTCGGCGTATGTCGGGAAGCACTCGAAACCATCATACCGTTTTTTTGTTCAATGATCTCAGTTTTCGGGTGTTGTGCTCAGTCTATTCAGCTGATTTCATTGTGCGCGCTTCCACAAAATAGGCTTGGTATACTCCCCTATTAAACAAAGCCCCCTGAAAAGAAATTCTGTGATAGAATAGCTCTGGTAGACACGTGCGGGCAATTTGAGAACTCGAAAGAGAATTTACTGGCTACGGTTGACGTTGTGAAGGCTAGGGGTAACTTTGGCCAGGAATCAATCGACATTGTGGAACCATATCTGTAATTTCAGCTGTGTTCTATTTTTTGTTTACTTCTATATCACTGATGTCATGTCCTCGTTGATTTGGCGACCAAACAATTTTATTTTATTTACCCACTCTTGGCAACATTAGCTTCTGATGTGATGCTCTTTAAATTAAGTGTTAATCGTTCTTAGTTTAAGTTTTTTTATTTGCACCTAGAACCAGTGTCTTCTAGCGGGGAAAGTATATAGGTTCATGTCGAGAAACTGACAACTTTTACTGAGGAAAGAAATCAAATATCGCAAATTTCAATGCATTACGTAAATTGGCAAGCAGCAGGAAAGTTTTCAACACAGGGACAATGCAACTGTATTTCAAAGAATCTTTCGAGTATTGAACAAAGTAAATGTTCACTTGTTGACAGCGGCCATGCTTTACGGACTTAACAGTGAAGAACTAATATATAACTGTGATTTGTGATTTTGAGGAGAAACTCGTTCTATTCTTCAGGTGTAGGTGATTCATTTTTCTTCCGTAGAATTATTGCACCCTGCTACCACGCTTGTAACTACATAATTTTGTCACTTCGCTGCTGACTTGTTCGCGGTTGTTAATTTAAAATTAATGCATATACTTTTTTATTAATACATCTCTATCTTAAAGACTGCATACACGGATTTTGCTTCACTGATGAAGTAGAAAATAAATTGGAATACATTTTCTTCATTCTACCCTACAATCAGGTTATGCGGTTCCTGAGTGATAAAAGTACGATGTGCTTTTATCCTCATTGTACAAGTGATGGATAGTTATTTGTCCTGTAATTTCCTCTTAGTTACGGACACATATCCGGTGTATATTGTAAAATATGTTCCGGAAGTATTTGCATATAAAACCATTTCCTTTACTCAGAATTGAAAACTTAAATCTGTCCTTTGTTGTAAAAATGCTTAAAATTCAATTACAATTGTTTGGCCGTACATATTTTCTGAAGAAGTTTTTCTCACTGTACTCATAAATGTCCATATCGTATTTCTAACTTTCTAATAATGTGGCAAATGAATCTCCTCGTAAGGTTTACACTTTTTCACGATACCAAATATTGTGTCGCCATTTTATAGATGAGCTGTTGACTTTGTTCAACCTTCGCAACATATAAATTATTAGCTGGTTCACAGTTTGCGTATATCTGCAGAAGACGTTCAAGTACCGCCAATTTCACTGGCTTACGTGTAGGGAAATTGTTCAATGTGGATTTCATATACAAACAAGGAACAATTATATATATTGTTCTTAGTTCTGTTTTATGCCACTTAGAAAGTTAGATATATTATTAACTGCGTATGCTATGTCCTTTTCCTTAAACTTCCCCCTTTTCTAGTTCATCGTCAACTCAAAACACGGTTTTTGCTAATTTTGGTCTCACCAGCATACGAGAAAACGCAGTATTCTAATATTTACTGGGATATTTTGCTAATTTCTAGCTGATTAGGATTTGATCATGCTCTTTACTTCAGAAGGTTCTTATCCTAAAGTTAAGTTGGCTGGAGTTTCCTTCGTATTTTTCCAACTGACACACTTTTACCTACTGATAAGGGATAACACTTGGAGTTCTTCACCACAGCCGGGACTCAAACCAACGTGCGCCTGATGGAAGGCCAAGGGTTTCCACCCCACCTCAAGTACATCTATCACCTGACAATCTCTCGCACCTGGCTGACGTCCGGGGCACGTGTCGCGTTCTCTTAGCGTGTGCTAAGATATTCACGCTGAAAAAGGTCTGGTGAGGTGATATAGTGCTTTACGTTTTCCCGATGGATGATCAACACAGGCCAACAATCCTAAGATTAGTTTGACCTGTATCTCCACTCATTTTTCTTAGCAGCTAATTTTTCACACCTACGTATTTCGTCTCTTTCACATCCCTCTTCACGTTTTCCATATATTTTGTTCGAGGTCTTCCATTTCCACTCTTGCCACCTACTAATTCTCTAGTACTACTTGTCCCTCGACGAATGTCCTGATCAGACCATCATGTCTCAGGATATGGCCTATGTTGATGTTCTATCTTCTTATCAAGATTTTTATGAGGCTTCTCTCCTCTCTTATTCTTCGTAGGAATTTCCTCATAACTTACTTCGATCCATTTAATTCTCATTATTCCTCTGTAGCACCACATTTTGAAGGCCTCCACCCTTGACTTCTCTGCGGCTGTCATTGTCCACGCCTCACTTCTGTAGAGAAGTACACTCTTAACATTATTATTATAGTATTCTACCGATTATGGTAGGTTTCCATGGAACACTAAAGAGGTGATCTGGGAGCCTCCCTTTCCTTCCAGCACTGCCTTCTTTAATTCACCGTAAGGCCTACTCTCTTTCAATCTATCTAAAAATCTTATTCTTTTCCTTCCCCTCCCTCGTCTCCCTAACATTCTACCCTCTAACACCATTTTCAACATTCCCTCCTCGCTAATCACTAACTACATCCATACCTTCTGTCTCACCCGCATCTCATCTAAAAGCTGCATCTCCTCGCCAACCATATCCAGCACTTCGTCGTTCCTTTTCCTCTCCGTCCATTTCACCCTCTCCATTCTTCTCCATACCCACATCTCGAATGCCTCCAATCTTCTCTCGTCTTCTTTCCTCAGTGTCCACGTTTCCGCACCGTAGAGAGCTACACTCCAAATAAAACTCTTCACTAACCTTTTCTTTAAACTCTTACATAACGACCCTCTTAGAAGCTCCTTCCTGTTCATGAACGCCTCCTTCGCTAATGCTATTCTCTTTCTGATGTCCTTACTACTGTATCCGTTTTCCTATAGCGTACTGCCTAAATAGTTGAATTGATCAACCTGCTCAAGTTTTTCACTACCCACCTTTATCTTGAGTCTCACATTCCTCGCTCGAGATGATTTACAAAACCGCATAACCTTAGTTTTCTTATGATTAATCCTTATCCCATACTCCTCGCAACGTTCGTATAACGCATCCAAGCTGAAGCTAACGCTGAAGCCCCCTCGCTGACTGGCTAATCAACGCCTGATCATCCGCGAATCTCCCTGATTTGAACATCATTCCTACCACTTTTATTCCAGCTTCTAACTCATCCCACGCTTCCCTTACCATCTCTTCAGCGTACACCTCAAAGAGCAGCGGCGATAGAGGACAGCCTTGCCTCACACCTCGGCCAATGCTTGCCCATCCAGATTCTCCGTCCGCCACCCTCACTTGCGCAGTCTGGGCCATATGTATACAGATTACGAATCAGTCGTCTATCCTTCCAATCTACACCTATTCTCTTGAGAATATCCATTAACTTCACCCAGTTCACCCTATCAAACGCTTTCTCAAAATCCTCGAAACACGCATATACGTCCTGGTCATATTCTTGGTTCCTCTCGACGAGGGACCTCATTATTGCTATTGCATCACAAGTTGACTTCCCTTTTCTGAAACCAAATTGATCTTCGCCCAAATACTCGTTTGCCCTTGCCTCCATTCGTCTGTTCAATATCCTCAGTACCACTTTCGCCGCATGCGATATTACTCCTAACATAAGTTCTGATAAATTGTTTCTTTACTTCTATGTTAAAACGTCCCGCTGTAAGTTGATCTTTTTTTGGTTTAATGCTCTTTTCACCTGTACTATTCTGCAGATAATTTATTTCATACTTCTCCCATTGCTAACTATCCAACTTCCAAAATCACAGAATTCAACAGATAATATAAATATAAGTTTTACATGGATTTTACACCAGCTTAAAATCACCATAGCTACCGAAGTTTTGTTTGATTAGTTATATAACGTTCTCATTGTGGAGAGAGACGATTTTTGTATGATATTGGGCAAAAATAGATATTTTAACCCGGATTAAAACCCGTGAAGATAGCCAAAGTCTCTCGTTCGGCGATGGGAAGAAGCAAAATCCATTCGCATGAACGTAAGTGCTTTTACACCGGTTTGGCGTGACAAGTTACAACAGTTTCAGAGTCCTCTATATTGCCATATAATAACACATGATGAGAGAGTAGTGTTGAGAGAGCAATCTAGAGGACTCTGCAACAATTTATACTCCCGTGTTGAAAACGGTCATGTGTGAAACGGATACGAAAATAGAGACACTGAAGGGAAACTAAACCTTTTATGTGCACATCCAAAAATAGATGTATGAAGATTTTAAGACGCCTAATTTCATGAAATAATTTATCGTGATCCAATGCTTTTGTGTAAAGTGGATCTTATATGATTTCCAAATATTTGTTTCTTCAACAGGATTTATATTTTAGTTTTATTTTCAAGCACTTTACACGAAGTAATGAAATATCGATGCGGAAATCGATGTGAGTAAACTGTAGCTACAACAAAGTGCTCCAGCATAAATTTATCTAGAATCAAGAAAATTTAGTACTTGTAATACAATTGATGGAAAAATTATGATCAGCATCGCGTAGAATGAGGCCCTTTTTAAGAGAAAAATATTTTTTTATCATTATGGTGAGTGCTTACGTAATGCATCTCCACATCCGGAATGTTTTTAAATTGAGTTTTCTGCATTTATCATCTTCATTTCAGAGTTCATTTTTGGAGTTTTAAATTTAGTTTGATAAGACATAAACCACGAGCAATTAAAAACTTCCGAAATTGATTCGTAGGGTGCATATACGATATTCAGCTATCCTAAAAACGATCAAAGTATCTTATAAGCATTCATTATCATCATCACTGGTCAATAATCTTAAGATTGGTATCACGAATCTCTCCATTCAAGGAATCTTCTCACGGCTGATCTTTTTACGCCTTCGTATTTCTTCTCTTTAATGTCCTTCATTGCCTGTTTTATGTTTTATTTTGTCAGGTGTAAAATTTTCATATTTTATACAGCGGCTAATGTTAAAAAAGATGTATGTAACCTGAAATTTACGACATAAAAGCTCTAATTTTAAACGATCACTATGTCACGAAAAGAGGCAATGTACAAAAGATTGATGGGGAGTGTTGCGTCCTTTTAATTTTATGCATTGGATATCCTCATCATTTCATACAGTCATAATATCGTATTTTGTAGCCCAGAATGCATCCTACTCTTATGGTTTTGTTTACGTTTTTGGGAATACAGAATTTTTCTAAGGGTACCATATTTCAACGCCAAATGTAATCCACACGAAACACTAGTTTTCGTATAAAATCGGGAAATTCTTAATTCGGAGTTGAATCGGGACCCTTCGGGTAGGAATCCAGCTCCCTAGATACCACAGAAACTTAATGACCGTATAATTGTCTTGTGCTAAGGAAATACGCATCTGAGATCGGTACCAGAATCAGGACGTGTCAGTCTAAGTATATGAGACTTGCTTCATAGCGCATAACCTACCAAGCACCAAACACCGCCTATATTTAGTTCTCATATCGGATGTATTATTTTCTCAGTTCAAATATTAAACGGTCGGTAAACTCGTTGTTCACCACGAGATGAAAGACAGAGCCGTAGGTAGACCATGAAATTACTCCGTTGCGGAAAAATGGAACTACAGTTTGCCACCAAGTTATCACGTAGCTTGGATAATTTTCAGGTCTGGTGACGCGTCAAAAAAGCTCTCCTATTTCGCCTCTGGAGAATATCTAGACCGCAACGGTGATAGTCATTCTCCATTATAGAGACTATGAATACTGCCATCATGCGTGCAAGGTCGTTCGATTAAAAAAATATCTTGCGGTCAAACAAAGAACTTTGCGCTTGTGTTCATAACCAAAGGCTTTATTTGTTTAGAAATTAATTAAAATACTTTCTGAGCTTTCAGAGAATTGATATGATTATAAAATAATTCTCTACAGAGGTAGTGGAGTCATGCATACCTTTTGACCTAGTTCTTTTATCGCCGGGAACGTAATATTTTTTCTCACGGTTCATTGGAGTGGCCGGTCCACCGTGAGGATGTGATATACATTTTTGGGCGATTTGAGTTAATTTTTTAACCAAATAGTTGCAGCTTTTTTCCTCGTGTAGTCAAATTTAAACATTTCTTCTACCGAGGATGATTTGCCATGAGAATGTTCCTGAATCTGTGCATGATATTAGTAAAAACAAGGAAAGTTTTAACAAATAGAAAATATGAAGTTAAAAATTAATAATTTTGTTTATGTTTACCTAAAAATTGCAAATGTTACCGATCCTAATTAACAGAAAGGGCAATATGAAATATTTAATGGAGTTCTTGTCGTGAATGCTGGCAAATGGAAAAAAAATGCCTGATCCGTGCTCCAAAGTAGGAAGTATAGCATTTTCCAATGCTCATATTGTAACATGTGACTTTGTTCGCAGTCATTCACGAGAATGCAAATATACGCCAAGGGTAAGAGATAGAAAACATTTAATTTCGCGATCGCAAAACAGACTACCGAACAAATATTTGTCACGAGCTCAAAATATTTTCGCAGAATGTGTCACATCAAAGCAAAAAGAGATAAAGTGGTATAAGCAAAACAACAATAAAATTTATGAATTATTACACAAACGTTTTTTTTTTTAATATGCAATTCGTACAGTGCATTACATTACATTCATGTCTTGTGAAAATATAAACTAATACAGATACATAGTTTCGTGAAATTTACCGAAAATAGCATAAAATTCATTTTTTATGATAAGGCCAGATCGGAGCATTAACTTTTATAAAAAAAGCAGCTAGTTAATGAGTCTTTGCCTTAATATTCGGCTACTTTTGGAACTACTTATTTCACTAGATAAGTCATTCGATTATTTGCTACCATTTACTACTAAAGACCTATTGAAGGTACAAGGCTGGTGGATGGGGATTTGTAGGTTATCGTTTCGCCCTCTAGAAATCCGTTCTTAAATGCTCTCCTTGAAAAGAAGTCGAGAATGTAATTAAACTGGTTCCCCAATGTTTTATAAAGACCACCCAGGAAATGTCTTCCTCGATTTTTAAATAATAGCCACCGTAGTCTATTTATGCCGGGGTGAATATGACTATAAAAAATAATCATCTGTGTTAGCTGGAATTTGAACGGATATCTCCCGATTGCCTGTAAGGTATCCCATTCTTAGTGGAGTAAGTTAAACCCAGTTTGTAATTCACCTTGGAAGACGAAAGTTTCAGACTGGGTTTACATTGCTACATTCAGACTAGCATACCTGATCGCCCATCGGGAGATTCGAGAGTGAATGGAAGAGAGGAGTGCTTGATGGAAGTGGAGGATCCCAGAATGGTTCGTATGTACTCCATGGAAACCTACCTTAATCGGTAGAATATTTTAATACGAATGCCCTAAATTAAGTTTCAATGGTAAACAAGTCCATTTTATTGGCACAGTACCCTCTTCTTCTATCTGTCTTTAGATCCCACCAGTTTCTGATTTATTGTTAGTGTTCTCCATATTTACCCAGTTCTGAGGAACTTTTTTGCGGTATAATGTGAGACAGAGAGCGATATTGTGCGTACCAACTAATTTTTCTGGTCCCGAGTATGCGCAACGATTTTGTTTTTGTATCATATTTATAACTCGGAAATTGTACTTGAACTCAAATTTATGGTTATATGTTCTTAGGTAATGGATATGAACTTAAATTTTAGTAATAAACGATTAAAGTTGCCGTATATATTTATTTTTTATTTCATTTATTCCCAACTTCCCCGTAAATAGCACATAAAGGCCTTTACTACGGAGGATTAACAAAGCACGACACAAACGTCCATGCTCTGAATAGGGACCACCTACCTAGGCGGGATTCGAACCCGCGACCCAGGGTTTGGCAGGCGAGGACACTACCTCGCCGCCACCGAGGTCGGCAAACACAAGTCTTGACTAGTATCCTAGCGACTGGAGTGCCAATATTTGCGGCGACTGGAAGGAATCAATGTAATTGCGAGAGTGAAGAATTCTGTACATAAGTATGAGGCATAATCGGTGGCAGACTCGATATTACGCCACCTACAATTCATCGGTGGAACGCGGTTTTGCGATTTTACTGCGCAGTTATCATTCTGGCTATTACTTTGCTTGTGGCAGAAGGTTGATAAAAAAAAACCGCTGGAAATTCAAGAGTATGCGTTCTTCAATGATAAAAATCTTATTAAATACCGATTGCCATCCGTCACAGCTAGGTATAAGTTAGTATTAATCTGTCAGAACTAAAAATACGAATTTTATTGATTCTTAGTCATATACTCACCTCAAAGCAACTGCACTCACCCGTCAAAAACTAATATGAAGGCAATAGTAAATGATACGAATGAATTACTTGCAAATACGGGCGCTTATTTCTTTTCCTATGGATTAAATATCCGCTCGATTTAATCCAACGGATAATTAAAGATGGATGTGTACGTTACAAATAGTTTCACTAAAAAACGTCATTTTTAATTTTTTTATAATTTAATTTCTTCTAATCACTGAAATCGCTCATTTTTCGTTGATCTGTGAATACAATTCATTTAATTAAAAAAATCTAGAGTGGAAATAATGTTAAGTATTTTTTTCTCAACGCATTGGGTGCTGCCTTAAGAGATGTGAATTTGATGTGTGCGGTGAACAAAGAGAAATTCTAGTCCTAAGTACTTACCCGCACGATAATTCAACCAGACGTATTTATGCACATGTATACGAGAGTAAATTCCTGTCTCTTCCCGCCGTTCCATGTTCTTTTTATATCGTGTCTCGCGCGCACAAATGTATATTTTGTTTTCCTGTCTTCTCTTCGCTCCCTTCACCACGCGATGCGCCCCAATTGGTTACCTGGACTACATATGCGTGTCCCGGCTCCACCATTTATTATTCAAGAATCCCCCTCTTCTTCACCCCCCTTCCACTTTCCATGGGGTGTAGCCGTGTCCCCTTACCCTCCTTTCTGAACCGCACGACACTTTTCGACTGCCTCCGCTTGGTGGCGCAACAAGGCGGAGCCAGACCCGCCGCTGTGGTCTCCAAAGGTTTATAACTGTGGCGATGGGAGCCGACTGAAAATTTGGTGTCTACCCTTTTCCCCACCCCTTGTATTGTCCCCCTCTTGACCGAGGGCGTGTGTCGTATTTTGTCTCCTCTCCTCTGCTTCTATGATGTCCATGATGCGGTATTCCTTTGGAGTTTTTTCTGGCAGTTTTTTGGGCTTCGCAGTTGGATGGTTTTAATAGAATTTGTTGGAGAGTTTTGCAGTCCCTTTGAGAATGGATATGTATAGATCACAAGTCCGTCAGTAACTAATGGAACGCAATGAAAGAACTTGTTCATTTCCAAACTCCTTACAATAGTAATACAAAAAACTTCCATGTACAACGATAGTTGCAAGTTTATACAGGTGACTAACAAAATAATTTGCAAGCGTAGGTGAGGTATATGGGCTACGTTTCCGAAATTTTATGCCATATTAATTTACGATTTTGTATACTGCATCCGGTGACTAAAGAATTGCTTCCTTAACAAGTTTATAATCACAGAGGACCCGATTTCGGTGAAGCCTTCCACATCATACAAGAAGTTATACGCTATCACTCTGGATAAAAGATACGAAATTCTGCTGAAAATGCTGCAAATTATATGGTATAACATTTAGGAAATGTCATTGTCTATGTAGTGCTAGAAAATTATATCATTCGTCACCTGTATGAGTCTCCTACTATTATGTACTGAGTACTTTTTTGTATAAGTAGTGGTGTGAGTATTCATTCAAAATGAGTACGCTTATACCATAGTTGATATCATTCTTTTTATGTTACCGTGCAAACGTTCCAAGCAGTATCCTACTATACAACTGAAATATATTTCCATTATCTTGCGTATGCAGTCTACAACTCCGTCTATCGGAAATTAGGCTTAAAAATTAATCAGTATTTCTTTCCCTGGAGTAGGAACTGAATAATATTAGCTTGCAAATGCAAATGGCATTGAATTTGACAACTATGTGCCAATAATTCAATTAATTTCGTTCATGCGTGAACTATGATAATAGATGTTAATATATCGTACTATTTTTATGGGTAAGTTTTGCATTTTAGGATAGTATTTGTAAGATGGCAGTTACATGGATAAGTTACTGGCACTTTCACTGGCACTAAATATGCACTCAAAAATGAAATATGCACTCTAAAGTCTTGTTTTTATGCAAGATGTAGTGAAAGGAACAGAAACCCAAGATCAAGCTCGTTTTCTTTGTCACTGTGCTGAATTACTTTTTGTAACATGACTTGGACGACCTGAAATAACCTATTTAGAAAACGCAGGGATGTTTGAATCCCATTTCTTTTTTATATATGACGGAGGTTCAAGAAGAAAAACAAAGTTTTTGATTGAGGAATTTTTTTCCAGTGGTAACTTTATCTGTAAAGATTTATTGGCAGATATATTTTTCCCATATGAAAATCTATCAGTGTATTTTACCTATATCTCTTTTGGCTAGTTCTAATAATTCTACTATGAGATAGTGCACAGCTTTTGCATACGATAAGTGTGTATGGTAAAGAGTTCTCGGGATCGCCACCGGGTCAGGAACTCCATATCTGCCAACGTTTCGATGTCCGACTCGGTCATCGTCCTCAGGGCTGTGAATGGAAAACCTGAGGACGATGACCGAGTCGGACATCGAAACGTTGGCAGAAATGGAGTTCCTGACCCGGTGGCGATCCCGAGAACTCTTTACCAAGTCCATTCGCCGGGAAAGCACGAAAAGATAAGTGTGTACTTGTTCAGTAAATTGGATCTATAGATACTTTTATGAATATTCATTTTTTCGCGAATGGGGCATAATGGTCGGCAACCAAGCTGGCGTAATATTACTAAGTTGAGGAAGCTACCTTTTCATGCAGTTTCTCTCAAATATATCTGAAGTTTGTCGCAACTGTATACTAACACTCAGCCGCTTGCGGTTGTGGACGTGGCAATGCGTCATGTGTAAAAAAAATAATTCCTTTCCCTGTGACGTTTTTATGACTAAAGTTGCAATATTATAAATTTTAGCCAGTTCTGCGTACAGTGAATTTAGGAATAAACGGGTGAAAACCGTATTAATGCCCAACCCTTGAGGTTCATTAATTTTTTTAACGATGACATATCCTCAAAAAATAGGGATTTTCCATTGCGTAAAAATGGCTCCGGTTTAGAAACTTGGATAATTTGTTGCTGCACAAACCCTGCTTGCAAGGAGGAAAATCATATTTACGTGTGCGACACAATGTAAATAATTTGGATAATTTTTTAACCCTGAAAATACCTTCATTGCCTTACATGCGCCAAATAAATTATTAGCCGTAAAATCTTGTGCCCATGTATTTTCCATGCTATTTTTCGAGTTACCTCGCTATCTAAGTAGGTTTTCGAATTCTCGTAACAGCATCAATAGAGCTAAGTGGTATAGTAATATCCTTGTCACCAGCCTTCCAATTTTGGTTTGGCTATTAAACTGAAAGCAATTCTGTGTAAGTAACTGGGGTATTTTGGTACGAATACCGTCAAGTCATATGCTTTTTTTGCGGCTAATTTCTCCTTTGGAGTAATCATCTACTGTCATCGTCTTTGTGTTACCGACAGTTATCTGGAAAACCGTAAGCTCAACACATCAATGGACAGATAGCCATTTGGTCCATACAGCCATCTCAGCAGTAAGGCTAAATGTTGGCTAACGCTGGTGTCGTAAGATTTTTCTCGTGACGCAATTCTGTTGAACACTCTTCCTTCACCACCTATCGGTTTATATAAATTTAATCTCCACCGTATTAAGTCTGCTGTACGGGAGATTACTAACTTCAGCCGATTTAAAACTTATATCATCGCCGTTTATGGGCTGGGTGGAAACATTCATTATTATTTGAATTTAGGTACTATTGACGTCAGGTTTACAATGGTGCGAGTCACCAACCGCACTTTAGTAATGATGCTTTTTTATCATCGACGTTTTAAAATCGGGTTTGTTCATACGCCTTAGAGGGTGATTCATCTAAGCGAAAAAAGTCAATTTGATGGTTTTTATATATTTCATTCAATTTTTTTTCTTTTTCTCAGGTCTATTAGATAAGAGAGACATATTTCCGATCGGAGAGGTAAAGGAATTCGTTTTCCCCGGAACATTAAATAACTTTAATGAATACCAGGCGGAACTTCGTCAAAGCATTCCTTTATATTTGTCAACGGCTGGCTTATTTTTTATATCTGCATACAAAACAGCTCTCAATGGCCTTTACATATAATATCCTAACAATTAACAACAGTATAAGCACTAACTCTCATTGCCTGGATAGAGATAGCATATCCAAGGAAGACTCGAACCCGCGACCTTCGCATTAGGAGGTGAGGACTTCACTCCGCCGCCTCCTGCGTAGTTTTTACGTGGGTGGCGTTATGTGCCCTTGTCTCCACGATTGAGGAAGTTTTTCAGACTCCACCAACATCTGTAAAAGTATCGGACGAAAATGAAAATGTAAAAGTACGTTTTCGCGATAATCCACGGTCCAGAGATATCAAAGAGGAAATTGAATTTCTTACAGACATATTGTTGCGGCACACATTTTGCTGGGATTTCTTTCCCTCCACCCTCATCGAACGTAATTTGGAGTGTGATAGCCTTGTGGCGAGAAAGCTTAATTTTAGAAAGGTTTATACCTCGGATGAAGCTTTTAGTCACTCCCAAACAAAATCATAGAAGTGCGAGGCGGCCTAGGGAAAGGAGCAGGCCCTGAACGTGTGATATCCATCCGCCCATGGCTTAGTTTGAGGTGAGCTCTACCCTAACATAACCTTTAGTTTGAATTAATTAGTGAATGAAAATTTATTTTTTTATCAGTTAATTTCCGTGATATTTCGTCTACTCTATACTATTTCTCGTTCAATTTCCTTCCAGCCCCTCAAATAGAATATTATTTATTTCTAGGTTCCCCTAGAAATACCTACATCGTAATATCTCGGTTTCAAACACTGGATGAAGACATCGGTAAGCGCAAACTTTTAGTAACTTATGGAAAGAAATAATTCCCATTCCATACCCTGAACCCGTACTATTTATATACCAGTGGCCAAGTCTGGGATGAGTACTTCCTTCACCTATTTTACCAACCTTCCGTAGTATCATTGAATGAGTGAGAAGTATTAATGAGTGACTGAGTCTTTTTTCTCCGGCTTCATTATTTTTTATAGGAAAGGTATTGAATAATCCAGTTTTCAATTGCCCGTAAAATTAAAAAAAAAGAATCACCCTATTCCACCCTAGGGTGTGATGGAGTAAAAAAAGGATATCCCATTTCGAGCAGATGATCCCACCTTCTGCCATGGGTAGGTGTAATTGGATTCGGAGGGTTCAAGTCTTTGACTCCTATCCCATCGCCTGCCGCCTCTCTCATGCTGTTTAGGATCCATTCGACGAACGATTGCACTTTCGACCGCAGGCTTTGATTTTCACGCACTGCCGCTCTCTCGGTGCAGCGGGCGTGCGTCGCCGCGGTCTGGGCGTGGACAATGGCCAACAATGGGAGAACCCTCACGGAAGTGGGCAGGTACAGTCAGTGGGTCGGTCCTCTTCTCTTCAGGAAACAGAACGTACGTGTACGTCAGCGCTTCGTCGCGCGATTATTATTGGTCGAGCGGCTTCAATCTCCCTTGCCTCTCCTTCTCTCTTAATCGTTCAGGTGGCGTGGTATAATTGATCAATTTCCGGGGCGGTAAATTCCCATCTCTCGTCCTTAATCCGGAGAGGCAGAGGTTGCTACCGGACGCGGCGGATGGCGGGTTTGATTGGGGTGGCGGCGGCTGCTGGCGTGACGCCTGTTTCCTCCTCGTGAGTGTGTGCTTGCGCACTCAAGGGCCCCCGCATCTCCCGGAGCCGAGCGAGAGCGGGAGCTGGTCTCAAAGAGCTTGTACAGCCAGTCATGCAAGTGGCAATTCACTTAGGCGGGGATCCGTGGCAGTCCAACCCCTGATTTCATTCATTACCTCCAGTTCTCGCTTCCCGTCCGTCGTGAGCATCTCTGATGTTTGTTGTGATTTCGCTCTGGATCCAAAGGATTCAATGACAAATAAATGTGCTGTTATCTCCAAGAGGATTAAAACTGAATGTGTGAGAAGCCAAGGGGTACAAGTGGCTTCTTTTTTCTAAACAGAGTGAGGTAAAGAAATTAGGTATAGGGTATTCAGCTTATTAAAACAACTTGTCTGTTTCCACGCTATTTTATTTTCACCAACCTTGGTTTTGGCAACTTGTACCATTGTCAAGGTGCCAAGATGGCACAAGTTGCCAATGTTTTTGTGCCATCAGATCACCGAATATTTTATGATATTAATTATTTTTCGAGTAGTGATTTTGCCTTGGAATCAGGCATTCTCGGGAGGCATTTTGTGATATGCTGCTACACGATTTTTATTTTTAGTTATTTTTAGGTTAGTTTTTTATGTTCTCATTCTTACTATCTATGAAAAAATATTTCATATGTATTATCCAAGCTAAATGCTATTTTTTAAAATGAATATTTCTATCATTGGAGCCAAAAATTTACAGCAGTTGGCCAAACACACTGAAAGAGAGTAAAAACACATACACCTTCGTGAAGCATCTAAAGCCCAGGGTATGTCTTTATGTATATGAACACACAGCTTATGTAACAAACTGTAAAAATATTACTTGATATGTAAATTATGTATCAAAAGTTCATCTGGAAGGCAATTTTTAATGAGCAAATGCATGCGCAGTAAAGAATTGCGTTAGCAAAGGATGCGTTTATGAACAGGAAGGAGATTATGAGATAATTGTTGTGTAAGAGTTTAAAGAAAAGGCTGATGAAGAGTCTGATTAGGAGTCTTACTCTTTACGGAGCGGAAACATGGTCACTTCGGAAGGAGGTCGCGATAAGACTGGAGGCGTTCGATATGTGGGTCCGGAGGAGATTGAGAAAGTTAAGTGGACGGAGAGAAGAAGGAACGTCGAAGCGCTGGGCATTGTGGGTGAGGATAGGCGGCTTCCAGATGAGATGCGGATGAGATAGAAGACAAGGCTAGAGCGGGTACTGTGCGTGGAGGGGATATTGAAAACTGTTTTGCTGGGCAAAATGTTGGGTAAACTAGGGAGAGGAAGGAAAAGAATAGGATTCTTAGAGGGAATGAAAAGGAGTAGTCCTTATTGGAGACTCTTATATTATAAGAAGTTATTAACTAAACTCTTATTATAAGAGGTTAGTTCAAGACGGTAAGGGAGACTGCCAGAAGATTCCGTAAATTCTCAATTCAAGCCAGCCTTGGGCGGTAGAGTGCTTTAATCTTCTCACTAATACACAAAGATAATACCATTAGCTCTTTTTTATTCATCAAATATTCCGTTAGGGTAAACAGGAGAGGAGAAGGAAGATACTAGATTTTTAGATAAAAGGAAAGGTAGTAGGGCTTATCGATGCCTAAGTTCTAACAACACTTACCTATCACAAAAATAGCAACTTCTAAGGAGAGCTAAAAAACTATTATTTTCTTTTGCGTGTGCTCTGAAATTAAAAACCAAAAATTCATAAAACTGAAAAAGAAGCATTTATTTGCAAACAAAGAGTTGGTTTTTGCTTGTGTTTATTTTGTAATGTTATTACACTTTGTTTAAGATACCTATCTCAAACCGGCCGAATTTGAGATACGTGTTGTTATAACTTAGCCATCGTTATAGATAATCTAAGAAGTAAGTCCAAGAAGGCTTCTTTAATACTCGATGGCAACATACTTTTAGCGTTAGAATAAAAATAAAGTAATGCGTTTTAACAGATAAATATTCCTTAAAACACTGGAATCTCATTACCTTTTTTCATAGTGTGCTGTTTAATATCAAACGGGTAATTTCGCATCTTCTACATATTTGCGTTTCTCTGCCTGAGACCTCATTGACCAGTGCGGTAGATCGAAGAAGCCAAGGCTCCTTTTTCTCTCGTGAGGGAAAATGCTCTTCCTCCGTATCTTTTCCCTTTAGATATATGTATGGAGACATCTACATCTACATAATACCCCGCGAGCCGCCTAAAAGGCGTGTGGCAGGGGGTGTTAGGACACCAGCCGTTTACTACTAAAAAAAATGAAGCGCTCTAACGAGGTTAGGACTAGCGTTTATTAAAGTCCTTTATGGTTCGGGGGAAAAACGAATTCCCATATCTATCCGTTCGGCAAAACATCTCTCTTCATTTATCGCTTCTATCGGACCTAGAAATATAGTGTGGCTCTAATATTATGTTCTCTGTGTCGCTCTTAAAGATATCCATTCTCAATTGTTCAAGCAATCTAAGCCTACCGCGCAGCCTCCGAGTCTCCGACGGCTCCCAGCCTAATTCGCTTAACATCTGGGTAACACTGTCTGTACGCCCGTAGCAGTTTTTGACGAAACGCGCAGCCTTCCTTTGTATTTTATTCAGTTCGCGGATTAAGTCTTTCTACACCGGATCCCATACGCTCGCTGCATATTCAAGGTGCGGTCGGACGAGAGCGAAATAGCACCTTTCTTTTACTTTCTCATCGGAAAATCTTCCTACAATACGCTTAACGAATCCTAATTTCTTCACGGATATGCCGTATATGTATTCCTTAAATGTGTTCCCTACGAGAGGTTTAAGGTCATCGTAACTCCCAGGTACTTCACTTCGTCTGTTGCATGTGTATGTTAATACCATCCACTGCATAAACATGGTTAGAGTTGGACGAATTCCTCAAGAAATGTACCGCCATGCATTTGCTCAGATTAAGTTCGAGTCCCCACTCTTGGCTCCACAAATGAACGTTGTTTAAATCAGATGATAGAATTTTATAGGACATTTCATAGAGACGGAGAGAGAAAAGAGCATTCCCGTGGCCTTTAAGGCTTATTCTCTCCCACACCCCTCACCCGATACTCCTTCTGTGGCTTTTCCCTTAACTCGCTCAGATTAATCTCAGGGATCCAAAGGGCACTTTTATACGTTAGACCGCAGTTCGCTAACGGAGTCACGCGAGCAGTTCTGGGCGTAGGGAGATGAGGGAAAGGGGGGAAGAGCACTTGGCTCTATAGTGAGTGCTTTGTGTTTCACCCGAGTTTCGTGGGAAAGTTCTCAAATCTCCGAGTGCGACTCTATTCGGATCGTCACGGAGTCCCTGAGACGTTTGTAAAAGGATAGCGGACGATTGGGGTCGCGAGGTTTTTGGTGGATATGGATGATCTCATGAAAAGGTCCATCAAATATTACCAAATACAATTTCAGAAAGGAAATATGTGCAAGAGCAAGTGTATTCTGAGCTTTTTTCTTAACAAGTTTTCTCTATTTTTAAAGAAATTTATTTCAATTAAGAATTCAAATTTAAAAAGACAATCTTGAGCAACAGTGGGCACAACTCGTATTCTCTGCTCACAAAGTGTAGAATACTATGAAATGTAAAGGCTAAATGGATGATATCGTGCAATCAACCATCCAAGATTAACAATTGCAATTTTAGAAAGGAGCTATGTGCAAGAGCTTGTATATTCTGAGCTTTTTTCTTGGCACGCTCTCTCTATTTTTTAATAAATATATTTGAAATAAGAATTCAACCTTAAAAAGGCACTCTTGAGCAGCAATGGACGCAACGTTTATTCTCTACTAACATAATACAGAATACTATGACGTGTAAAGACTAAATGGATTATCTCATGCAAAGACCCATCAAAGATTACGAATTACAATTTTAGAAAGGAGATATTCACAATAGCAAATATATTCAATGCTTTTTCCAAAAGAAACTTGTTGGATTTTTTAATAAATTTATTTCGAATAAGAATTCAATCGTTAAAGGTCTATCCTGAGCAGCAGTGAACACAAGGTGTACTTTCTACTTACAATGCATAGAATGCTATGATAATAAAAGGTAACTTGGACAAAATTATAAGTGGTATAAGTATTTGTGTATATCCAGGATAAACTTATAATGGAATATCACAAGGTTAACCAAGAGTTAGTGAATTTTGTCCAAGTTACCTTCTCTAAAACGAATATAATTACAGTTAATCTTAGTACCTGCTAGGATGATTTAAATGCTTTTGTAACCAGTGGTGCCTCTGCCCCGAATATACTATAAGTTAATTCCCAAGAGATTTAACTCGCCCGATCACCTAACCACCTCAAAGCTGATTAAAATACCCATTGCGAGAAGGATTTATTCGCTAAGTTACTGCCAAGCCTTACTGCTAAATCGTCCATTACCAACGGTTAGAGTCCACTTGAACATCGGGTTCAAATCCAGTTGGACAGTATATTTGCATGTTTGGGAAGCAAATCCACTTTGAGTTCCGTATCGATCGTGGTCGAAATTGGTAATTGGATGGGGAAGCAACCAATCCGATTGTCGTTTCGACGTACGGGTTCACACCGGTAAATCTATTTTAATCATCCTGTTATCACAAGAGTTTACGAATGCCTTGCATTCTGAACGTTTAATACAGCGATTTAACCGTTGTTACCCTCAGCCAAGATTATGTTTCTATTTGTATTACAGCATGAGGGGAGTTATTATAAGTTAAGAGGAGTGTATGGTACCACAGTGGATAGAGTTCTAGGCTGCTGTCGAGATTAAATCCTTAGTGAAGTATACGGACTTCCCCAAATTTAAAATTTTCGAAATGCGAGGTGGTTCCGAGAAAGGAATTGGCTCCCTGAATCTGTGATCTTAAAACCCTGTGGCTGAGACTGGATTGGTTCGACCTCTACCCTCGCCTATCCAAACCTCTCTTCGGGTGGATCCACTGAGAGGGTTAGCAAAATAAAGATATAATTTTATAAATTGACAGTAGCAATTCCAACCCATAGGACGATTTATCTTGCTCCGCTTTCGTTGCTCAGATTAATAGCCTGCATAGCCCTCGCTCGATCATTTGTAATGTGTCTGTCTTTCCTGAAGTATTGGTTACATGAAACTGGCTCTGTAACCTTAAAATTATAATGAAATGTAGAAAAGACCGTAGTCAGTACATGCGCATGTCTTGTACAAAGTATTTTCAAACATAGAAGTCTTCCAGTAAAATTTTCGTTGTAACATTCCGGTTATTTTTGACATGAAAAAGTTCCAGACTTTTTTGAACGTGAGCATCATTTAAATGACACGTTGGGAAATAAAAGGCAAAACTAAAAGGATCTTGCGTGAGATCGCTGGCGTCCTCGCGGGGGTCCATCAATGAATAAATAATTATCTTCATTCTTCATCTGCAAAATAATATAAAGGAAGAGGAACAATTTTTCATTATAATTGTTACGTATAGAAGAAAACTGATTTGATTGTTTCAAAACTTTTGCTGAAATATATTGTGCCACTTTTTATGACTCCCGTCGTGTTCGCGTGAATTCGTTCGTGGCTTGAACTTTTTAAATTGAAGTTTGGCTCTCCGTTTTAATGCTTCTCATCTTCATAGCATAAATTTATTAGTTTTTCATCCCAAAAAATAATGTAATTTAACCTTTCCATCAAAGGTGCTCCCTGGCTCATTACAACTCCTCCTCCTTGCTGGGTGCTTTGTGAAGTTTGTAGTCAACTTTTCAGCACGTGTATGGTAGCGCTTCGCGAAATACTAACTTTCAAGCATTATTTTTACACTTAATTTGATGAACCAGAGTCCTCTTATGTTAATCCAATTGCCATGCATTCATTTTCTTCGCCTCTAAAGGATTTTATAGGCATTTTTTGAGTCCGATTAAAGGTCCGCGAATATTAAGCTGCAGGGTGACATTGGTGGAAAATGATTAGATGGATATCATTTTGCAAAGTTTTGTGCTCAAAATTTTTTATTTTATCAAGTGCTCTCAATGAATAGGGTGGTTTTCTTTTATTTTTTTATTGCCTAAATCGAAAGAGTATTACTCCTGGAGTACGTATTTCACGCTTTTAGATTTTTATATGACGATATCTATTTTTCGCGATTAAATGAAAGGTGAAAATTTTAAAGCGCGCGAAAACGCAACGGTTCTGGTTTCATTCTGGTTCTCCTTGCCGCAAGTGAGGTGACCTTGGGGCGAGGATATGAGCGCCGCTACGACACAGGCAGGCAGCACAGTAGCCTGCTAGCAGGTATCGCTTGGCTTAAAGAAGGATTATTAATACCTCATCAAACGAAGGAAACTTTCCGACCATAGGCAATTTTAATAGGTGATTATTGAGAGATATTTCCCCGGGCTCTGTGCCTCATGCATGCATTGGTAATCTCAGACAATGTAAAACTCCTATCTACTCGTATAGAAAGTAGGTCCCTGTGACGTCACGTGGAGTGGCATCGCATGGGCGCCAATCTGTCCTTTTTCAAATGAGGATAAAATTGACCCTCGCCATTCGTCTAAACCGGTACTTCTAAAACCAAATAATTTGTATATCATGAATACACTAATGGTGGGTAACGAATCGCAATCAATACCTTCCGTTTTCTTTGATGAAGGAAACTACCCTATTGTATAATGCTTTGAGAGTGACTCGATCAATAGTAACGTGATAAAACCCAGGCTGGAAAGATGTATAATATCATCATTATCATCACTGGTCAACAATCCTAGGATTGGCTTGACGCAGCTCTCCACTCAATTCTCCTATCAGTTAATCTTTTCACTCCTACATATTTCTTCTCTTTCACATCTCTCTTTACTTGTTCCATATATTTTGTTCAAGGTCTTCCTTTTCCATTCTTGCCTTCCACTTGTCCTTCGACGATTGTCTTCATCAGGCCATCATGTCTCAAGATGTGGCCTATAAAGTTGTTCCCTCTTCTTATTAAGAGTTTCATGAGGCTTCTCTTCTCTCCAACTCTTCTTAGGACCTCGTTACTAACTCGGTCGATTCATTTGATTTTCATCATTCTTCTGCAGCACCACCCTAATCAAATATTGACGAAAAAGATTATTACCGCACTTTGTTCTCGGTTGAAGCTTTGATAACATTTAACCGCTCAACTAGCTGTGCCCTCATTAATGAAATTTTTTGAATGAGTTTGTAATAACAGTGAGGCATGAATTATGTCCTTTCCGACCGATCCCATTAAATTGCATATCCTGTGGCTCTACAAAAATCTTCCATTTGGTGCTTTTGCATTGTAAACATCATTTTAATGTGAATATATGCTATGCGGTACAAAAATATTAGCCATTGCTGGAATATTTCGGTGCAGTGGTGGATTAAATCGCAAATTCAAATACTACGTATAGTGTTCATACTAAAATGACTCAGTCTTTTTGACCGGTCATTTCGCAAACATGAATTTTTTTAATCCACTGAATTTTTCTTTCCTTTGATTGGGCGAATATTCATGCAAGACGTTAATTTCGGTTATTCTATAGTGTGATGAAGCAATTAACTTCAATCGTTGTTTTCCCGCATTGACGCAATCTGGCTGTTAGTCAGGCTTAAATGGACTATCGCTCCAGCCAACTTCAGGGTGTATCAGAGTCCTTACTCAATTTGGCGAAGTCGCACAATCCTAAATTTACAAGCGTACGCCGCGCATCTCGCAAATTCTGGAATTATTGGCGACAGTGGAATGCCTCCCTTTGCCTGCTGTGACATACACGACCATTGGAATCCTTACGGATGTTTATGACATTAGCCCTCACAATGTGACGATTCTGCAGCAAGATATTCCAGGTTTTTGTTTGGCCCAGTTAGCTTAAAAGAGGGAGAGAGAATAATGCCCACCCATTATTTCTTTCCCAGTAGTCTTTTACGTTATTCGAGTAAATTAACTGAAAAGTAGAATTCCCAATTTTAAGTTTAAATATTTTTAAATGATCTATCAGGTAACATAAAAAATAAGTAGGACCCGCATAAGGAATGTCATTAATGAAATTTTAAAATATCGGATAAAGGTTTTCGACAGCAAATTTACTGAAAAAATCCTACAAAGTGAACATTACAGTAATCGAAAAGTATTTCCCTTGAAAAATATCTCGCAAAATTAGAATAGGAATCAACGGAAAGAAATCACTGGAAATCAACAATATTTACATACTAGTGATTGGCACCCCATAGAAATCAATTTTAATTACGATAACAGGCTCTAAGTAAAAAACACACTCATTGAGGTATAATTATCATTACAAATATCTAAATTTCATACTATTTAATGGGTTGATATTGCTAAAAAAAACATCCAAATAAAGTTATATTCTTAAATTTCTACCAAGGAAACCTCCAATTTCTCCAGAGAATATGCAGCACATGTGCTCCGCTGTCACTTCTCAAATGGTGTAAGGTGGACGGAACCGCTGATGCATATTAAGTGAAACTCCTTTGCTCTAAATTCAGAAGCATCAAAATCAATATTGCCATGTTTCTCTGTCTGTTAATATCACACAGTTTATTACAGAGTGCCAACAACTGGGGGGTGCCAACAACTGGGGGGTGCCAACAATATGGCATTCTACCCTATAATACAAACAAATATTATATTACATTAAAAAAATAATTTTGTGGCTCGTTGTACTAAAACCGGAAAGTAACTAGTAAGCTTTGGTAATCGGTCTCCCTAAAGTAGCTTTCCTAAATAAAGTCAATTTTTAGTGCGTGTATTTTATTAATGATGTGGTTGAACGTGCGTTTTAATTTGGAAAAACACTGTGGAAACGTGGGATATCCTCTCAATTACACTGCGACATAAGGTTAAATTTCTACTCTTCCTTAAGTAAGCATAAATCGAAGGGAGTGTTTCTTTCTAAAGCAGGAAACCGCTATATACGTTTTCGTGCATGTACATATTTATATGTTTCTTTCACACATAAGACTTTTATGGCAACCTTTTCAACGATGAAGTGCAGTGAGCTCAAATTGAAGGGCGATTTTCTTTTTAATCTAGAAAATCCTATTTAAATACATAAATCTGTATGTCCCTTTCACTTATAGGACTAATGTTCCATATTCATCAGTAGAATAAAAAAATTAATGCTTCTTTGCGTTAATTATAACTATAGTTACATTTATATGTTTTTTACGTACTTCTTTCATTTTTGAAAATGAAATTTCAAATTCATGTCGGATATTATTTGTTCAGTGGTCATTAAAAAATTAAAAACCCATATATTCTCATCGAATCATTCCTGACCTACCTCTCTTTCATTACCATCCCGTCTAATGGCCGGCTGTGATGACCAGTCCCTCGGCAAAGGGATGAGCGCAGTTAATTCCTGTCCTGCTGTTGGTGTCGCCCCCAATCTCGGCCGCCAATTGGTCCCGCCCAATCGGGGTTAGAGTTTTAATTGGCCCGCTCCTCCACCCCATTCCACTTAACTTTTCATCCCCTAGGGAGTCGCCCCAACACTCAAACCCTTCCTGCTGCATGGTTCAAATCGTCCCCAACCCTACACTCCAAAGAAATGAACAAATGTGTTTTTGTGAATAACTTTAAAGGGACGTTGTCTTCACAGAGAATTTTAAATTACCTCGACTTAGAAATTCGGTACTATGCTAGTAGTGTAGCCAGCGAAACTGATACCTCTTGAGGAGATGGAATACATATGTAAATATTTAAATTATTTTTGAAACTTTACTGGTAATTACACTACTATATATTTTATTAGAGTTTCACGCAATAAAGAAGTCAAGTCTCCAAATTCATTTATACTTCAATTCATTCATAGATATTCAATAACTTTTTACGCATAATCTTATAAAGAGAGGAATAGATAACTTCGTTACTCAATTATCAATGCACAAGTTTCCTTCCAAGTAACAAATAATAAGTTCGCTATAATTATAAAGCTTTATAATTTAAAGCTTCCCAATCCCCTCCATATGAAATTTTGTCCTTTGAGAAAAAACTTCAACTGACACAGGAGAAATCTTCATAGTATATGCAGCATAATGTCCATTTTGAAAAAAAATAATATTCGGTGGTAATGTCACTAACATATATTCTCTCATCTTCTGGCTCTCGATGAATTCTATGTTTTGATTCTTTCCATTATTATCTTCAATGTATCAGATATAAGCTCGAGGGGTCGTGAAAAAAGGTCATTATATATATAGAGACGATAAATTAATGTGGAGGACATTGAAGACAATAAAGTAATATATAACCTGGCAACTGATTGCATAAAAGATGCACATTTTATGTTTACAAATTTTAAAGTTGACTTATTTGCATATTTTCAGATTACCGCGAAGCAGTCTTTGCAGAAAACATTCCAATCACGCCAGGAGAGTAATGCCACCAGTTCGTCTAATTTGTGAGTTAACAATTGAGTAATTGTTTGATGCATAATTTACGCGATATATCACACGAGTTTTTAAATTATAGGACAATTATATATTACCTTGCATGTAATATCTCTCTACCCTCGATGAAAATATACATATTTTTTTCAGGAATTGGAGAAAATTATAAGTTCCCCATTCGACATCTACATTTCTATTTCAATATTTACAGAATATCCAAATTGAGCAAAATATTTCCCTATGCATGAATTAATTTGACAATATTTAAGATGTGAATTTGTCAATACCGAGTATAGCATTTGCCGTTAGAAATCATTTTAGAACCAGGTCCCGAGTGCATATTTTATCCATATATATAATCTCATATCAGATATTTTACCAATCGTAAGGGGAATGTTTTTGATAATATATTTCGCCAAGGTACAAATACAAAGGGAAAGTTTTATTCACCATAATTGTCATTTTTAAATGCACTTTAAATATACTAACAGACTGAGTTGAGGTTATTTGCAAATTAATGCCACAGTTAAAGTTATATGACGTAGTTAACTTAAAAATAGCGCTACGGTTGAATGGTGATTATCATGGAAATGAAAGCAAAATGTTTTTCATAGTCTACGCTTTCCTATTTTTCTTCCTTATTAGCTGTTAGAGTGTACACCCGAAATTTATGTATCTCTTGGATCCCTTTCTTTCTTTTTTTGGATTACCACGTTTCTCGTTAGGCCACTCAAGGTTTTTGTCCATCCCAACGGCACCTCGCCACATCTCTAGATTTTGCATCCAGTCGACTTCTGCTCCAAATATTCTTGTGTCTTTCACGATTTCGTACATCCTGCGAAGTCATTGCCATCCCAAAGGTGGCTTTCCACTTGGTCATCCTACCAACACTGCATTTATCATTGTGGTATAATCCTCGACACGTGGCCTGCACACCTGAGTTCTCTACTTTGGATTTTTGCCACCATGTCAGGGTTTTTGCGTAGCTCTCGTACTTCTTTATTGGTTCGGATCCTCCATATTCCATCAAAATATATAAAATCACTATTAAGGGTTATTCTCAGTTTTTCACGGTGTTTTTTTGTGAATCTACTTGTATCTAAAGCAAATAAAAGAAGGAAATTGTGAGAAAATTCCTCAAGTTTGAAATACAATAAAATATTGTGCAAATCCTACTCAAAAGGCATTGGTAGGGTAAAAATCGTACCGTGATTCTTGAACAAGTGATACCTCAAGTAATAGTACGGCTTGTGTAGGAGTGATGTGTAATTTTTTGCCCCTCGCCGAGAGATGAAACCATAATAGTAGGATAGCAAAGGTTAGTATTGTCGCATTTCGACGACGTACGTTCACCTGTTCCCTTTCTTACTCTATAAAATTCTGTCCTTGTGGTTCCCATACCCAGTCGGTAGGTGGTCCCAAAAGTCGTGAATCAGACGGAATATGGACCCTTTTATATACGAGTTTGTATTTCATGCATATTTAAACAGTCATCGGAGGTCGACCTGTGCTTGTCCTCTCTCCCATCGTTATAAGGCTGGTGTGAATGGGAGAGAGATCCAGCCAAGGGCTTATATAGGGATTGGTTTTCGATATGGCACGCTATCAAATGGCTGTCCTGGAAAAATGATGAAGGGCACTGCATGAATTGTCCATTATATTTGCCACCGCGGCATAATCGTTGGTTATGGAGTGGAGTGCACATTACCTGATTGGGATGAATTATTCCCGTCGCCTAATTTTCCTGGAACGATATTAGAGGGTTATCACACCTCCGGTCTCCTTTATAATCGCTTAATCACCAGCGGAGTAATTGGATTAACTAGATAAATATCCTCTCGCTCATTGCTCTACGGTAATTATTTGAAAATTGGGTCTCCTATGCTTCCCACACCAATTTCACGAGTATATTCGCCTCGATCTATGGCGCATAGTTCCAGATAGAGTGTGTCATTTCAACTCCGCTCTCTCTTAACTCAGGTGTAAATTGCTCCGAAGTCATTTCTACCCACCTCTCTCCTGAGGGACAACGAGATTAGGAATGGCTGCGCGCTGATAATAATTTAATGCCAGGCTCGATGAAAATGATAACCTAATCACCTTGGCTTTGGTTAAGGAGTCACTTTTCATCATTAACAGTATTATCACTATCCACTTTGCATTGGAACAATGACGCATACTTTGTTATGAGGAGGTAATTGAGGATATGTTCGTAGCAATGACGTTTCATGTCATACTTCTGCGTTATTTACTAAATATTACTAAAAAACTTTCAAAGCGAGCTACAACAAAAGAGTATCCATTGAACGCCAATAGGTTCAAATCATGTTTTCTTTTTATTTCCTGAAAGCTATCCACATACCTTGTTTGCATACAAGTCTTAGTCATAATGCTTAAGTGCAGGAATTAGTCCAGTACATAACTGATTTCCTTGCATCGACGACTAATACTTTCATAGTAATTAGTTTTATTCCTTCTCTGCCAAAGAAAAAATAAAAATATCACTATCCCGTCGTTATGCAATGCAACTTTTAACTTAGAAAATACAAAAAAAATATATTTGGGCGGTGCTAATAATTTAATGCTAGGCTTGATCAAAATGTTCACCTAATCACCTTGCCTTTGGATAAGGAGTCTCTTTCCATCATTTTCAGGATTATAACTACCCATTTCACATTCAAACAATGACGCGTACTTTGTTATCAGGAGGAGATGGAGCAAATATTCATAACAAAGACTTTTCTCTGTCATTAAAAATAACTTTCTGCTACTTTAGAAACCAGACTCTACTTGATTCACTTTCTATTCTCATTAGGTAGTGTGGCATTTTTTAGTGTCCCCCCCCCCAAAATTTCTGGTACCCCCCCCCCCCCAGAAATTCCTCGAAATTCCTCGAACTTCCTCCGAACTTATCCGCAGAACTTCTCCCGCCAAGAACTTTTCGCGCTAAGGTTTTTTCGCGCAAAGGATTTTTTGCGCAAAGGGGCCCTGTAGCAAAGTGCCCTGTCTCGCAAAATCCTGTCTCTGAAAAATCCTGTCTCTGAAAACCCTGCCTCTGGAAACTCAGCCTCTGGAAACAGCCTCTGAAACAGCCTCCGAAACAGCCTCCGAACCAGCCCCGAACCAGCCTACCTGCAATGCAAGACTTATATAGGACTACTGCGGAGAAATACTTCTCCTTGGCAAGCAAGGGGAAATCGGTGCTAAGGCCTTAGTATTGCACTTGGAGTGAGAAGTTTTACCATTGTCCTATCACAAACTCTCTCTCCCTCCAACACCTCACCCCAGTATCTCCTTCCCCTCCATGTGTTCCAATGAACGATTCCTCTGATGTCTCCAACCCAGAAGTTGAGGGGAAAATTCTGGGTGCTGGCTGTTGTCTCAAAACCAGGGAATGGTGTTTTGTGGAGCGGCCGTTTCTGCAGGGGCTGTGACGCATCAGTGGGCGGTTGTTGAATTCGCCTGGCTACCCCTCCACTCCCTGGAAGAAGCCCTCCCCTCAAATGCTGTCTCGCCTTGCATAGGCAAGCCCTTTTTTTCTGGTCGTGACCTGCTGGGAGTCACATGTCTTGTGAGCCATGAGATTTTTAGAGCAATTTTCTGCTGGTAATGTTTCTTTTGGGATCATGAATATACTATCATTGTTTTCTGTAATACTTCTGATTTTTTGAATACTCTACTTTGAATAGATATCGTACGGTAATAACTCGTAAATTGTTTTTGGCTACCTTTTTCTTGTGAGCTGTTTTTCTTGTTTGTGGAGTCTTACCCTGATCCAGCATGTGACCGACGGTTGGAGTATTTCCCTTGTCTGGACTTACGTGAAAAATCAACCAGATTTTACGACGTAACGTCACAGTAGTATGATTATAAGGAGAATAATAAGGAGAAAATTTAGGAAATGTGCATAGCAAAGACGTTCCACTGTTATTATTTTATTTCTGCTACACTGGAAACCAGTCTCAAATTGTATGAATATCAAATAATGATATTATTCACCTCTCTTCTTGACTCATTATTAGCTATGAGATTTATTTATGTAATTTTTCAATTATATGCATGCTTCATGACTTACGTTCGGGAAGTCGTTTTTTTTGTAGTTTTAAGTTAACTATTGCATTACCATGGGAGAGTGATGTCTTTAATTGTGTCTTGACAGTATAGGGGAGAAGTAATCAGTATGTAGGCATTAATCGTCAATGAATATAAACCATTTATGATGTACACTATTTGCACCACACACACACATTACGATGAAGACTTCTGCAGGAGATTTACAGTTAGCTTGCAGGAGAATAATGAGAAGAGATGCTTTTTACCTGCCGGCCCTCATTAAATTCTTCTTAATTATAGTTCGTACTTATTTATTTTATCGATATTTCGTAAATAAGGATGAAGTATATGAGTGAAGCATCTTTGCCACGAACATTTCCTCAATTTTCTACCCATAACAATGTATGAGTCGTTGTTCCAATGCAAAGTGGATAGTGATAAATCTGTTAATGATCAAAAGTGAATTCTTGATCAAAGCCAAGTTTAGTGGGTTAAGGTTTTCATCATGTTTGTCATTAATTTGTTACTAGGGCACAGCAAAAGCCAATCCTAATCTCGTTATTCCTCAGAAGAGAGGTTGGCAGAAGTGACTTTTAAAATTTTCGTGTAAGAACGAAGGATATCTCCAGTGTATCCGAGCTCATTCTAATTTTGAAATGTAATTAATTAGCGCTAAATACTTTTGAGCATATCAGTAATTCATTACATGGAGGAAGACAGTAAAGTATTGCGTGGAAAATTAAAATTTGAGTCAATACCAGTGGCTATATATATAATATATATATATATAATTAGGGGTACGGCTAATGTGTCCGTAGGAAGTGAAGTTTCTAATAATGAACGGGAATCTTCTTTAGAAGTGGTTCCACCTCGCCCAACGCATGAGGAAAGCAGTGATGTTCACGTCTCTCACGAAATGTCTGCTTCTCAGACATTGCCAGTTTCTGAAGGGTTAGTAATTGTCAAACAATTACTCAGTGATTTTCCGCCATTTGAAGTGTCAAACAGTGAGAATTGGTTTAATTTCATGTTAAAAGTTAATGAAATCGTTTCTTTGTCTTTGGTTCCTCTGTCAACGTTATTGTACCTTGTAGTATCTAAACTTCCTGCCAGCTCTCGTCATTTTTGGTTGTCTATGTTAAACTTGAATCTCGCATGGTCTCAAATCACAGAAAAAGTATGGGCTAGAATTGTTAGTGACAGAGAGTTTGATCGCTTGATCACTACGAAAGTTAAGAGATTTCAGTTCCCTCGCGAAACGCCCCACGATTTCGTGTGTTCTGTGCGTAATGCCACTCAGGTGCTGGGTTTGCAGTATTCCGAGTCTTCTATTGTGCGACTCATTATTCAAGGGTTAAATCCTTTAACAAAATCTGCAATTATGTTCTCAAATCAGCCTAACACATTTGTAGAATTGGACTCTGTTATCACGCAGGCTTCTAAACATTTAATGGACTGTGCTGAATATTCCAACACTTTCCATCGTATCTCTAGGAATACGTCTTCTGTTGCCTCTTCCAGTGCGCCTAGGGAAGTTTCTTTTCCTATTAATTGTTCTTACTGTCATAAACCTGGCCACAAAGTGAACGAGTGTCGCAAAAGACGACGATTTACTCAGCCTGCCGTGAGTTTGATGAGTGTCCGTGACAAGTGTTCGACTCGATTGCCAATATTATCTATTAATCTTCATTCTATGCCATGCCAGGCTCTAATTGACACTGGGTGTTCAGTTTCACTGTGTGATGAAGATTTCTTTGCTTCTCTGAAATGTTGCCGGAGAAAAATTATTCGTCAAAATGTTGACGTCGATTTAATCACGGTGTCGGGGCAGCCTTTTCATATTAATTCCTCTGTCTCACTCAAGGTTCAAATAGGCAAGTTTTCTTGGAACCACGTGTTTTATCTAGCTAAAATCCCGTTTCCCGTGTTACTGGGTGTGGATTTCATTTGTAATTCAAAGATGATTATTCGTCCGGCGAACGTCAGTTTTGAAATTGCCCCGAATTCTGTTTTTTCTTTTACGGACAATTGCGAAGCGTTTAAATCGGCGCCAGTTAGTAACTCGTCCGAATCACATGTTCTGTCGTCCACTGAAATCACGTTGTGTGATAAGTTGAAGGGCTTATTGTCAAAATTTCCTGATGTGATTTCTCAAGAATTGGGGGTCACATCTGTTATGACCTACGAAATTGAACTGCTAGATTCTACTCCGATTCGATCCCATCCTTATTCGTTGTCACCTCCAAAGGCTAATTTAATGAAGAAGCACATCCAATCTTTACTTGATAAGAAAGTGATTGAGGTTTCCAATTCAAACTGGTGTTCGCCAGCTTTTCTAGTGCCTAAAAAGGATGGATCTGAAAGATTAGTGGTTGATTACCGTAAGTTGAACAAAGTTGTTAAATCAGACGGTTATCCAACACCTTCTGTTGAACATGCATTCCAATATCTTGCTGATGCTAAATATTTCACTGTTCTTGATCTCAATTCTGCCTTTCATCAAATACCATTATCTGAGAATTCTAAGAAATTAACTGCTTTTGTGACGCCGTTCGGAGTGTACCAGTATAATAGATTGCCATTTGGTTTTGTAAATTCTCCTCAAATATTCACTCGTCTCATTAATGAAGTATTGGGCGATTTGAAATATTCATGTGTCTATCCATATATTGATGACTTGTGTATCTATTCCAAGTCTGCTGAAGACCATGTATCTCATGTTAATGCTGTCCTCAACAAACTACGCAGTGCCGGTTTGACGGTGTGCGAGGACAAGGTTAAGCTTGGTGTGGAATCACTCACTTTTCTGGGCCATCTCATCACAAATGGAACCTTGCAAGTTGATCCTGAGAGAGTGAGACCAATTGAACAATTCCCAGTTCCCAGAAATGTGAAGGAAGTGGCCAGATTCATTGGACTTTGTGGGTTTTACTGCAAGTTTATTCCAAGGTATTCTGAAATTTCTATGCCACTGAATCGCTTGAAACGTAAAAATGTTCCTTTTCAATGGACAGCCGTTGAAAATGAGGCTTTCTGCCAGTTGAAGAAAGCTCTCACCAATCCACCAGTATTATCTTTCCCTCGATTTGACGAGGAATTTCATTTATTTGTCGATGCCAGTAATTTGGCGGTTGGTGCCGTTCTGAATCACAAAGTAAATGGTGATTTTGTCCCTGTGGCTTTCGCTAGTAAGGCACTCTTGGAATATGAACGTAAATTTTCTTCTTATGAATTGGAGTGTCACGCAATTCATTTTGGAATTCAAAAATTCAGTGTTTACTTACAAGTAAAACCATTTCACTTGTACACTGATAATGGTGCCTTGACATGGCTTTTCTCTCATCCTAAGCAGTTGGGCAAATTAGGGAGGATGGTTCTTAAATTATCCTCTTATAAATTCACTGTGCATCATGTTCGAGGATCATCTAATTCTGTCGCAGATTGTCTTTCTCGCATTGAGCCATCCTCATCTTCAAATAGTCATTTAGATGTGGAATCAAACACTCATAAGGAGTCAGCTGTTCCTTATTCTTGTGTGTTACATAAATTGCCTTTGTCATTTGTCGACATTCGAAAACACCAAGAAACTGATCTCGTTCTAAAGGATATTTTCAATCAGATTAATAATAATTCCTTGAACGACAAAAACTATTTTCTGAAGGGACAGCTATTATGTTATGGGAATTCTAAAATTAAGCGAGGAAGAGCTGTTCTGCCTACGGTCTTGAGGCCTATGATTTTTCAATATTTTCACTGCTCTAGTATGTCTGCTCACTTGGGCATGGCTAAAACTTATGATAAGATTAGCAGACACTTTTGGTGGAAGGACATGAAAAAAGAGGTTTATGACATGGTCAGAAAATGCCATCTGTGTCAAACTTGTAAACCCAGAAATGCTCCACCTCCTGGCATGCTATCGTCGCACAATCCTTCTGATGTTTGGGAAAGACTTTATATTGACTTTGTGGGTCCTTTACCTCTGACTAAAGGTGGACACCAATATGTACTTTCTCTTATTGATGGATTTTCTAAGTTTTGTTTTCTTGAGCCAGTTCGCAAGGCTACGGCCGGTTCGGTTGTTTCAATACTCACTCAAAGAGTGTTTCCAAAATTCGGTTTTCCAAAATATTTGGTTTCTGATAATGCACAAGTTTTCAAATCTCATGCCATTAAGGAGATGTGTTTGCAACTGGGGGTTAAGCAAATTTTTGTTTCTCCATACTATCCCTGTTCTAATCAGGTAGAGAGATTGCATAGAAATCTAAAATCTGCACTTGCTATTTTGTGCAATAATGCTCACCATATGTGGGACACTATGCTGGCTGACTTAAATTTTGCCCTGAACACTGCCTTACATGAGAGCAGTGGATATTCTCCTGCCAAAATAATTTTCGGCAGAGAACTTAAGCATCCTTTAATTAATCAGTGGGACATTCCAAAATCTTTATTCGAGAATGATCTCAGCGATAATGACAGACAAGCATGTCTGAATCATGTTATTGCTAATTTAAAAAAGGCCAGAAACAGGTATAAAGAATCCTATAATAAATCTCACTCCCAAATCACTTTCTGTGTGGGAGATCTTGTTCTCTGCAAAAACCATCCTGTCAGTTCTAAAGGTGAACAGAAAATGGCAAAACTGGAACCTCTGTGGAATGGACCTTTCGTCCTTAAAAAGTATCTCTCTCCTGTAACAGTTATTCTGGAAGTTTCTCCTGGGAAAGAGAAAATTTGTCATGTTTCTCATTTAAAGGCATATCATGGTGGCATTGCTAATTCCAGTAATTAAAAGGAGAGAAATATCATTGATTTTTTTTTTTTAATTTTTTTTTTATTTTTCTCAATGAATGCTAATGTTTGCTTTCTCAAATACTATTTGATGCTTGATTTCGGTGTTGAATTTCTCTTGATTCCTAATAATATTGTTTTGAATAATGAATAATAAGTCTATTTCTATGCTTGTAATTGAAATTGTTCTGAAATATTGTATTGTACTTGCTTATTCTCATCTGCTTAATTCACTCATGTAATTTAGTGTTGGTCTACTGTGATTGTGAGATGGGGTAAGGTGGAGGAATTATGGGTGCTTGGAGGGAGAGGACGGGAGAATAACTTGGGGGGAAATCCCAAAGATGGCTCGTTTCCAGATAAGCTGTGGAGGTGGCCCCAGTTATTAAGATTCAATTGTGTTTTGTGTCACCTTTCCTCCACCAAGACTTTATGGACATTCTCACAATTCTTGACAGTGATAAGTGTCGTGATTTCGCAGTGTTCGATATTCTATCGATGGCTGAGTGATTGAATTGATCAGCTGATCTTAAGACTGCCTACTGTGTTTTAGTGTGGCTTTGGCGTTGAGTTGCGACCTTCATCGCCCGACAAGTATGAACTTTCATCTTGTCGCAACCAGCATGTAGCTCTCATTTCTATTGTTAATTGAAGAGTGAAATTTAGAGTGATTTCTTTTGTTGATGCAATATGCAGTTCTCATTTTGTTAGCATCGCCTATGATTCTTTTTTGACTTGTTTAATTAATACTGAGAGATATATATACACATCTTGATTAAATTTAGTCAGTACTTGTTCAATAGCTGACATGAATACCATATGCCTTGTAAATATTAATAATTATTGGAAAATGGAGGAAATTAGTGCAATCTATTGTCATTTATGTAAATCTTGTTGAATTTTGGAGGATTCTTTATTGATAATTAATTATGGACTGATAATATTTACAAACATGGAGGGTTTAAAGGGAGAAATACTAATGCCAATGTATATTAATTAAGTGAGACACATATTATGCTGAATATTTTTGCTGGTATTTTGATAACTAATAATTATTTAGTGAATAACCGTATTTTTGAATAAACTTGTACTTAATGATTATATAATATGGGGTATATATTTTGTTGGTCGACCCTAACTTTCTCTTGGGTTGCAATATGAATTTTGGGTAGAAGTTAAAACCCATTTTTGTGAATCGTTGTTTTTTGATAAGGTGGTTGAACCCAACTAATGGGACAACCCAGGGTTCCCATGAACCCAACTGCTTTACCAACCCAATCTTGCCCATTTACTAAGTGGTTGGTTATTGTATTGCCTTACTTGGTTTAAAAACCACAAAATATCTCTGATGAGAGAAGGAACATTTGAGTTTGGTAAAGATATCCTGGTGTTATACCAATAAAAATCTTCCCAGTTCCTTCTAGTCGCTGATGATAATTATTTGTAATTTTGATTCACTGTACTCCGAAACAAGCATCACATTATGACATATTGATTATTAATTTTATTTTCTTGCTATGTAATACTAAATAATCTACTCTATATCAATTCAGCAATATTTCTTGTCTCACTCTTGTAATTATGTCATGTTACTCACTTAAGAATTCTGTTGAATTCCAAACATCACTCCTGAGGTTATTATTTACAGAGTGATAAAAATGTATGTTCTTGTCAAAACTATTTTTGAGTGATATTTCTTGAATACTATTGTCTCAATCAATAAACTTTTTATATTCAGTTCAATTCTAACCACTGAATAATGGTTTTTTGTGAGATTCATGGGGGTTATACAGTGGGGATTCATCCAGTGAAGGCCAGTGGACCTGTGATGCCTCGATAAGTTTTCTAGGCATTAATCAGTTCTTGGTGGACGTGTCTTGGTCCCCAAGTTCAAGCAATTTTTGTGGTCATTTTCCCACAGAGGATGTGGCATTTTTTAGTGTCCCCCCCCCCCCAAAATTTCTGGTACCCCCCCCCCCCCAGAAATTCCTCGAAATTCCTCGAACTTCCTCCGAACTTATCCGCAGAACTTCTCCCGCCAAGAACTTTTCGCGCTAAGGTTTTTTCGCGCAAAGGATTTTTTGCGCAAAGGGGCCCTGTAGCAAAGTGCCCTGTCTCGCAAAATCCTGTCTCTGAAAAATCCTGTCTCTGAAAACCCTGCCTCTGGAAACTCAGCCTCTGGAAACAGCCTCTGAAACAGCCTCCGAAACAGCCTCCGAACCAGCCCCGAACCAGCCTACCTGCAATGCAAGACTTATATAGGACTACTGCGGAGAAATACTTCTCCTTGGCAAGCAAGGGGAAATCGGTGCTAAGGCCTTAGTATTGCACTTGGAGTGAGAAGTTTTACCATTGTCCTATCACAAACTCTCTCTCCCTCCAACACCTCACCCCAGTATCTCCTTCCCCTCCATGTGTTCCAATGAACGATTCCTCTGATGTCTCCAACCCAGAAGTTGAGGGGAAAATTCTGGGTGCTGGCTGTTGTCTCAAAACCAGGGAATGGTGTTTTGTGGAGCGGCCGTTTCTGCAGGGGCTGTGACGCATCAGTGGGCGGTTGTTGAATTCGCCTGGCTACCCCTCCACTCCCTGGAAGAAGCCCTCCCCTCAAATGCTGTCTCGCCTTGCATAGGCAAGCCCTTTTTTTCTGGTCGTGACCTGCTGGGAGTCACATGTCTTGTGAGCCATGAGATTTTTAGAGCAATTTTCTGCTGGTAATGTTTCTTTTGGGATCATGAATATACTATCATTGTTTTCTGTAATACTTCTGATTTTTTGAATACTCTACTTTGAATAGATATCGTACGGTAATAACTCGTAAATTGTTTTTGGCTACCTTTTTCTTGTGAGCTGTTTTTCTTGTTTGTGGAGTCTTACCCTGATCCAGCATGTGACCGACGGTTGGAGTATTTCCCTTGTCTGGACTTACGTGAAAAATCAACCAGATTTTACGACGTAACGTCACAGTAGTATGATTATAAGGAGAATAATAAGGAGAAAATTTAGGAAATGTGCATAGCAAAGACGTTCCACTGTTATTATTTTATTTCTGCTACACTGGAAACCAGTCTCAAATTGTATGAATATCAAATAATGATATTATTCACCTCTCTTCTTGACTCATTATTAGCTATGAGATTTATTTATGTAATTTTTCAATTATATGCATGCTTCATGACTTACGTTCGGGAAGTCGTTTTTTTTGTAGTTTTAAGTTAACTATTGCATTACCATGGGAGAGTGATGTCTTTAATTGTGTCTTGACAGTATAGGGGAGAAGTAATCAGTATGTAGGCATTAATCGTCAATGAATATAAACCATTTATGATGTACACTATTTGCACCACACACACACATTACGATGAAGACTTCTGCAGGAGATTTACAGTTAGCTTGCAGGAGAATAATGAGAAGAGATGCTTTTTACCTGCCGGCCCTCATTAAATTCTTCTTAATTATAGTTCGTACTTATTTATTTTATCGATATTTCGTAAATAAGGATGAAGTATATGAGTGAAGCATCTTTGCCACGAACATTTCCTCAATTTTCTACCCATAACAATGTATGAGTCGTTGTTCCAATGCAAAGTGGATAGTGATAAATCTGTTAATGATCAAAAGTGAATTCTTGATCAAAGCCAAGTTTAGTGGGTTAAGGTTTTCATCATGTTTGTCATTAATTTGTTACTAGGGCACAGCAAAAGCCAATCCTAATCTCGTTATTCCTCAGAAGAGAGGTTGGCAGAAGTGACTTTTAAAATTTTCGTGTAAGAACGAAGGATATCTCCAGTGTATCCGAGCTCATTCTAATTTTGAAATGTAATTAATTAGCGCTAAATACTTTTGAGCATATCAGTAATTCATTACATGGAGGAAGACAGTAAAGTATTGCGTGGAAAATTAAAATTTGAGTCAATACCAGTGGGAAGAGCAGATATGTAAGAGACAAATTCATTAAATAATGACAATGAATATTTCGTATTTTTACCTTAAAAAACATTTCGGAAGTGGTACAATATTAATTGCATATAATAATATTTAATTTGTAAAAAATGGTAGCCCTTGCGTAAATGTCTAGCTAGCAGTTAATGTGTAAATTGTTTCTCTCTACATCTAATTACTGTAAATACTCAGTTGCCAAACTCAAAGTCAAAAACTGTTATACCCAAAGATAGTATCATCATTTAGTCTTTATTATCATCGAAGATTGACAATGAAATACCTCGTATGTAAAAGCTTGCGTACCATTTCCCTTCAAATATTTCATTTGATTGAAACTAAGGAATATGCAATACTTACATGTAATATGGGAATGAGGGACAAGTTTACGCATCTAAGAAACAATTATAAAAATTATGCATTCAGGTTCAAGCTATTATTTTAATTTTTTCACAATTTGTACCCTGTTTCATGTACTACAATACTTTTCTTCCATTGCAGCAGAATAAATTAATATCTGGAGTTTTGTGCAAAATGTAAGAGAAAAAAAAATAGGAAACTTGCCCCTCACGTGGGGCAAGAGTCCTCCCATAATGGGGCAAGAGCTCTAATCACAGTTTTCACATGTGAACTTTCTCTTTCCATAAAATGAGGTGCAAGGTGCTTTCCTCTATGTTTCACATTCATAACACATGGCCCAAGTAACAATTGGTGGATCTGAGTACAGTTTTCCACAACCTACATAGTCATAATCAGTTTTTCCTGTGAAGTGAATTCCCTGTTTGCCATTCAGTTCGTTTAATAAGGTATTAATAATCCTTTTTTAAGCCAAGCGATATCAGCTATCAGGGTACTCTGGTACCTGCTAGCAGTCTGCATCGTATCGGCGCTCATAGCCTAGCAGTAAGGTGGCCTCACACGGCAGCAGCTGGAGACAGAATGACGTCCCACGGGCTTTTCCCAGCATTGATACTTAGCCGTCGCGTTTTCGCGCGCTTGAAAATTTTCACTTTTCATTTGATCACGAAAAATAAATATCGTTATTTAAAAATCGAAAATCGTGAAATGCGCACCCCAGGAGTAATAATCTTCGAGGTAGGCAATAAAAAAGTAATTGGAAACCACCCTATTATAAATTTGATTTCAGAGTGTAAAATGAAGAAGTATGAAAAAATGAAATGGATATCCTGGTTTCTTTGGCGCTTTAATTTTCCGATGTACACGCCCATCAGTGTTTCATGCATTCCTCAAGAGGTCCTGGTCATACCATTGAGAGCCAAACCTCAGGTAAACCAATGTTAGGAATATGTGTGGAGATTACTCGGTGCCATGTTACGACACGTGTGTTACGGGTATTCAGATTCAACGGTGGCAGTTCCAGGAATTTTACCGTAGCATTGATACAATTATTTTAAGTGGCCAATGCCCGACTTTGCGACTTATGCGAAACAAGTAACTAAAATTCTTGCCATAAAGATGACGATTATTTTTAAGCTTTCGTTAGTATTGTCATCTATGACCCCTTCGTTTGTAGTCCAATAATACCACGTACTTGACAACTACGCACTTTTGTGATTTAGCGACAATTATAGCTACTTAAGATTTGTATTGATGATAGGTAAAAATTGTGCGATAATTTGGTGTTAAAAATAAATAAGCCCAGTTCTTTTAACATTATGCTAGACATCAATATACTGAGAGGAATGCTTCAACCAAAAAACACTAAGCCCACAGAGAGAGCATCCTTTCAATATTGGTACGTTATTTAGTACGGACCAAAAGACAGGAAGATAGTGAAATAAAGGCCATGAATGATATAATTAGATCAAGGGATAAAGAATATGAAATAAATACAAGTAAATAATTAGGTTAATGTCATGACATTCAAGGGAAGAGCTCCGTCGAGCCAATCTCATGATAGTGGACAGAGTGATGAAAGTCTACTCCTAGTTTTTGATAAACTGTCATAAAAACTCGTGGTAAAATAGAGACATGGAGAGGGGCGCAAGCAATAGCCCTAGCTCATAATAAGTGGCAAGCATTCCCTTGTCACCCTTAAAATGAATCGCATAAGCAATTTTTTGTCCTCCAATATCCCGTCCCCTTGTGAATATCGCCACCGAATGCCTTTTCGGAGCATTGCATTTAAGCAAAACACGCTGCGTCATTTAATTCCTCGGCTCCATCAGCGGCGTGAGACATTTGTGGCTATAAAATGTTCGCGCCGGCTCTGAAGAAAAAAAAGTAAGCATTAAGGTTTGGATGTGGAGGACGAAACAACCGTGGGACATTTTGCATTTCCTTTTTTCATTCGGGTGAATTTTCGTAACGGGGCAAAATGAAGGGGGACTCGGGATCGCTGTTGGAATGCGCTGTTGAAGAGGGATGAAATGGAACAGTGTAGCGACGACTGGGTGACTAGTAATGTGGTAGTGTTTTCGTTTAGTCCAATAATTACTCTTTCCGGGATCGTAGGACAAAGAATACCTTGATAGCTAGCATGCAGGCGGTAATTCTTTTCCCCATATTTTTTGTGTCGCAATTTTTTAAGTGGAAGAGGCATTTATTTTCATTTCCAGGGGCTAAATTACAGTTTTTAAAACGGAAGCCATATATTTACAAAGTTCCTTTCTACGCTCTTTTGATTACAACAATTTTCCTTGTATTAGGTCTAAGTATTCTTTTCAGGCACGCCGTATATTTTACGCTCCAAAAGTTTATTGCAAGTGAAGAATCAGCGACGGCATGTTACACATGTACTAAGGTTTTATTAGTAGAGGTGGAGTTTTGCTGTTTTTTGTCGTTGTACAGGTGATACTAAATGCACGTAATTAGAGCAGTCATCCTCCCAAGTTTATCAAAGCTTATTGCTAAGACGCTTTCAAAGTAAGCGCACTTGTATTTATAACGTAGGTATTTAGTTTATCATTAAAACACTGCTGTTAAACTGTGCAGCGAGAGAGTTTAGACTTGGCGAAATTAGTTTTCTGATTGTTAGGTAAGGTACCATTTTTTAGTGTTTTTGCTTGTCTGGCCATTAATCGGACTCATAGCCAGAAAATATATCTTGGGATAAGCTATATAGAGTGCGCCTATCATGATCACTTGTCGCTACATAAGTTTATAGATTTATAGCTCATTGGAAAAAGTTGATAATTAAAAAAAAATTATGTGGATTCATTAATTAGGTTCTTACTTTTAACATAATTTTTAAAGATTGATTTGAAACCTTGATAATTTCATCGATCGGGCTTCAATTTAATGGACATTGATCGGAAAGTATTTTTTTTAATGGAGAGTGGTTATCTCATTTACATTTTTTCCTCACCTTGCCTCGGGTTCACCTTGGCCTTAATAGGAAGATATCTATGTTTAATTTTGTAGTTATTACTCTGAAAAATAGTACAATGAAAAAAGTACTCCATTAACTAACATATTTCGTTTGAAATTCATTGAATTACTTTCAATGATGAAATTTTCGTCATTCTTACTGATTTTTTTACGAAAATAGTTTAATCAAAAGCTACCATGTTTAGCATGCACAATCATACTACTATGTGCGACAGTAATTTTGCAAGCATTTATGTTTGGCTTTTGAAATTTAATATTACAGCCGTGATGCATCTCTTACGCAGAGGCCTTTATAACGGAACTATATTTAGCCGCGGCTGTTTTGAATTAAAAATATGATGATTGTCACAAAAGCTATAGATTAACGTGTGGTGAAATTATTCTTCCCACTCTCTCTGCAGTAGAAATCTAATTAACTGCAACACGTTATTAAGTTCATCGCAAATTCTTAACCGTTTTCACTGGCTTTTCAGTTCTCCTTCGTATTGGAGTCCATGCTATATTATGCGGGATTATAATCTGTAAAAAGAATTTTGAAAGTTAAGTGTAATATTTCCATCCTGATTAATCCTCTTGCAGTTTTGCTTTTGAATCATTAATGTTATGTGGGCAGCAGTTCTCTCATCGCAAATTTTTACAGTTTATCTTTTGCATTTTAATGATGTGATGCGTATTTTAAATGAGTTTATGGGTGATAAGAGTTTTTCAAACCCCACAATGGAACACGTCAGTGACTGAATCCTTAATATTCTTTGACTTAGGTTCAGAAACCCGCTCTGTAAAAAAACTTCAAAGAATGTTTACTACTATGTCGTTATCACTCGCGAAACTGCTTGGATCATGCAAAAAATCCAAATCATTAACATAATTTGAAATATACTAATGTTTCCAGTCGGAACTGTTCGTTTAATTTTTAACTTCTATAGCTTAAGTTTTCGATATCATCTTTGAAATAATGTTCCAATAATTTATTAATTTATGAGTACAATATGAAAGTAATATCTCTGACTATTAGAAATTTATTCGAAGTATCCCGGTAAAAGAAAGCTATTGAAATGAAAAATTATTTTTTTAATATTCAAGAAATTAATTTAAAATCATTTAAGCAGGCACACCTCATATGCACAAAGGATTATATAGATCATAATATTTAATATGATTGTAAAGATTTGGAAGATAAAAGAGAATCAGTTGATTACAGTTGATTTCATTGTTAATATTTTTAAACGCTCCCAATGCTACGTTTTTCGCGATAGTGATAAAATAGGTATAAAAAAGATTAAGTCTTAGATTGCCATTCAGAGCTTTCTCCACTATATTTAGTCATTTACCGTAGCGTTCACTGGCTGCAATTAGCAGAAGAAGGTTGAATGACTGGGTTTTGTTCAATAATTTTGCATAGAACCCTGTTTAATTCATTTAAACCTAAAAGTTTAACCTTGTTAAATTCATTTTTTTCCTGGAGCTTCAATGTTTTCTGTTGGAAGAAATTAGCCAGTGATGCTGAAAAATGGAACCATTAGGTACTTGAATTTGCCGTCATTACCAAACTCTTGTCTCTACGAAGCCAGCCTTCATTATATTTCTCTTAGTTAGTTAACATATTTTTTGCATTCATAAGAACTATTATGTCATTAAAAATCTTTTGGTGTCCTAGAAATGACGCAGAAATTTGATATTTTAACCTATATTAAATCATCCTTCATTATGAATTCATGAAAAAGTTGGAGTAAAATATTTTATCCACAGAGTAGCGGCATGAAAAGGTGGTAAAAAGGCAGTAAGAGAGAATTAAACACTTAACTAGCGTAAAATTACGAAATGCATTTTCTATTGAAACCTTCCCAATTGATAAAATTTGGTATTTACTCTATTGCGATGTGACATTAAATCCATACTTGGTATTTTTTACTCATTGATTACGATTTTTTTAAAATATCATGTGAAAAGATTTGCGGTAAAAGCATTTTTTTGGCCTAAATGAGGGCGCTAAAATATCAATCATTCTAATATATTTAGTATCCCAGCCTTTTTATGTAACACTGGAAGGAAAAAATATTGGCAGGAGTTTTTTTTTTGCTTAGAAAAGACGCTAAATACTTAGAGAATCGAGCGGAAAAAATATAGGTGTATAACAATTTATTCACATCGTGCAAAAGCAAGTAATTACTCTCTCGGTGTACAAAAAAATGGTAATTAATAAATTTTAGAGTTCACTCTGTGGTGGAGCGATATTTAATCCTTAATAGTTCTTCGGCACACTGATTACGAAGCCCTTTTGAATGTAATGGGTGGCGGGGGAAAAGGCTTTTGAATTGTGAAGTCCCTTGTATTTAGTACTGTTCGAACGAGTGGAGGCTTGAAAGAAGAAAAGGAGGAGGAATGATGAGTGGGGATGAAGGAGAATGATAAAAGAAAGGATTGGAAGAAATGGTGTGGAAATGAATGTTAAGGAAAAAAGGCGGTCGGAAGAGTGGGAAGAATATGATGTGGGGGTGGGGGGGGCGGGCATCAGCAGATGGCTTCAAACAAATGAGGGTAGGAATGCGAGTGTCGGTGAATGAGAACCTTCCGCAGCATCCCTTTCCCTCTGTATCCGCTACGCCCCCTCCCCCACCCACGGCTCCCATGTTATGAGTGGGATGATGAATGAGCTCCTTAATGACCAAGGCTCGCCAAGGACTCGGGGGCCGTTTTGGGGGGCCCGCAGTCGACTAGACACGGCACGCTGGAAGGTCGACATTGGGGTAGATGTCGGCACGTATGCCATCGTACTTGGGATAGCAGATTTAGGATTTCAGGGGTATTTACATATTTCAAGGCCATGTGTTGTTGTAACGTAGACAATTTTGCACCATATTTTTGAACTTGAAAGTTCATTTGAGGGTCGGTGAAGCTAAGAGTTACAAGTACCTAATATCAGAATTTATATCTGTAATTATAAAAATTGCGTACCTCTTGGCTTCCTGGGTCCTGTAGTTTGTTTTCAAAACAAAAGTAGTAGTACAAGTAGGCAAAATCTAATAATAAATCAACATCAAAGAAAATTCGACGACTGCATTAAACATGTAAATTGAATGCAAAAGTTGTCTTCACACAGGCATATGAGCGTCTGTAAAAATCTGCACTCCCTGGTAACCACCAGCAATTGACAAAACAAAACACTAAATAAAAGCTCGCAGGCAAAGGAGCGCGATTGGGGCTATCATAAGGCCAGCATATTTCACGAATGTGTTAGGAGAGATTTTTATCCTTAGGTTTAAAAGTAATGGCCTTTTGTCAGTACAATGGATGACCACATTAGTGTGATATGGTTTTGGTCCAATTAGTTAAATCCAGTGGTCACCTATACTGGAATAAAATGATCCATTTGTAATAAAAATGTTATAGCCTAGCCTTGCGTTTTGGGAATATGTGAAGTTGTCATTCATGCGCGAGAAGTAAATAATGCAGTGAAATACTAGTTATTTGACATTTTTTTAATATCTTGGTCGATTAAGAAAGAAATATGGAAATAAAACTGCTTTATCTTTATCAGGATATCGATTCTAGATTTCCACATGGTGTCGCACAAGGCGTGAACTCAATTTATTTTACTGGCAGATATAGTTCTCGAAATAGTTCTGAAGTATTATCAGGGGTGGAGCTTTTAAACACCCCCAAAAAATATTCTCACTGATTGAGGTGGCCCCTTGCGCCGAATATGTATAACCAACACGCCTAGCTTAGTCTCGGAGGAGCTCTTCCGCCACCCATCCATACCGACCTTGCGATAGTTATTAAGTGGCCGAGAGTGAATATAATATAAATGACGTGAATTCTGGCGCCATTTATGAAAATTCATGTTATCCAAAATTTACATTTATCTGACCGGTACATAATACATGCAAGATAATCATCTACCGTAGTGGAATGGCACTTAAACTCTGAGGAGTGATTTAAATCCTTTCTGGACTGCAGAGCTGCGATCGTAAGGAGTTCTCTTGTAATTGAGTCATTGAATAACGTCACAAGAGAATTTCAGCTTTCTTCGGAGGCCTCCGGTACTGTCGACGGAGGTCGGGTATCAATCGAAGGCGAGGCATAGAAATGGAAGTAATCGGAGGTTTTTACGGAGGTTATCAGAGCAGTTAGCTAAACATTAATGCCTACACCGAGTTCATAGGTCACGCTATTATAATGATGCGCGTTCATCTCTTCACATATTTTCATAATTAGCAAACTGTTAATGGCATAAAATTATTTCACGCACACATTTTTGTGTATTCAGGAACAACAAAATAAAAATTTTAATGCAAGAATGCAGTAAAGGAACGCGTTTTTCCAATATTTTTCATTCATACCTTTAACAAACTATTGTAGATTTGACTCTCACGGTTGAGTTTGCAGCATTTTCTACAAATTAACTTATTATTTACACTGCAGTACTCTTTCAGGCAATCCCGGTCTAAATCAGTCATCACAACAACCTTAATCACACAGAAAGAACATAAGTAACTGCGAACACCAAATCTCTATCATCTCAAGCTCAGATTTGTGGAAGTCCATTTAAATAATCGTGAAGAATGAGAAAACTTTTTTCACCCAAAGTTTTATTCCCCCAATTTATTTAAAGATATAACTTGATTCGATGCAGAGGCTTCATCATCAGATTCAAAGAGTCGCATCCAAAGGCTTGGAGTTCATTCCAATTCTTTCATGACATCCTGGTTATGGGGGAGGAAAAAGGTTGATGGAAGGGGTCCAAACGTTTCTTCATATGCCTCCTTATCTCCTCGTTGCGTCGAAACTAGTTATACATTTAATTAAATTGGAGGAGTAAATGAAACAAAGTTTTTTTTACATTTTATTATTACCGCTACCAAAATTGAAGATTCACAATTTATCAATGCGTAGTATAGATTCATACCCTCAATAGTTATTATAGATTTGACTCACACGGTTTAGTTTGCAACATTTTCTACAAATTAACTTATTATTTACACTGCAGTACTATTTCAGGCAATTCCAGTCTGAATCAGTCAACGCAACAACCGTAACCACACCGAAGGAACTGCCAATGGTTTAGTATAGATTCAGCTCTACCCTCACTTGTTCTAGCCAACCTCTGATTTAGATCAATGAGTGGGAGAATGGTTGCTTTAATATTATCACTTACATAAGTTGCCATACAAGTATTTGATATTCTATTTGCAGTTATTTTTATCGCTTCGTTGGTGATCACTTCTTTATTTCAAATATTTTGTTATTGACTCACCTCTTCACTTATTTTCTTTTCTAATGACACCGTGGCGTAGCATCCCAAACATGATTAATAGAATGCGTTGTTTTGGAACTGGATGTCTTTTAATCGATTAATGGTCGGGAATGACATCAACTGCCTTTGATAACAAATGACTCGTGGGCTCCAATCAAAATTTTGGCCTTCAAAACGCACAAAAACATATGAATTGATGAATTTAGAGATGAGAGAAAATATAATGCTGTTACTTAGATCATGAGGACTTTGTGTGATCATTAGTGTTCGTTAATCAGCAAATCATATATTTTCGTTATTATGAAATTTTTATCTCTTATTATGGGTGTAATAAGAAGAAAATCTGTACTACCACATTTTTATTTTTTACAATAGACTAATATGTTTAGGTATTCATTGATCATAGATTACTGCTACGAATACAAAAAGCGGTAATTTTAATCTATTTACGCAACCAGGTGAGATTTCCCTAACTAATGTATGATTGAAGCGAATGAGATCGTTGCTTCGCCGTTGTCAGCCGTCAATTTTTGATTGTAAGTGTATTTGAATATTTCAAGATGTCCTCATAAGTACATAATTTTGTACTATCGCTGTGAAAGTGAAAAGTGACCTGTAGTGCACGCTTCTTTCTGGAGAGATTTTTATCCTTTAGGTGGCATAGGCTCCTATGAGCTACGATATCTTCGATTGATTTTTACGTTATTGTGATATATTGCCTAACGATGTAGCTACGTTCAGTGGTCGCCTTTACTATGCATAAATGATCAATTTGAAATTGCGGTATTATGATTTGGTGTTACGCAGTAGTGTTTTTCAATTTCAATTATTTTTAATAATTCGAATGCGATAAAAACATTTTATTTGAAAACATTCAAGCTCTTTGAGAGCTCTTAACCGTTTCCCTTTTAAATTATGTTTATAGGAAGAAATTCTTTATAACTAACATTCAATTTATTAATTTTAATACACATTTTATAATTAAACATTAAAAGATAAGATTTGTCATGGTTCATGCAGTTTCATCAAATCCTCAATCCGTGGGATCTTCTTATATCGCTCATTAATCACGGAAAAATAAATTTATCCTCATTTATGTTTACATTCATCCCTGCTATATTTAACTATACTGATTGTGAGCAATGGCTGCCTATATAACGGCGGCCTAAACACGGCAAAATCACTTCGACCTGAAGACGCCTGCTGGAATGCAGGAGAAACTGTTGTCCCCAACGCAACCACGACGCGGTGAAACCCGAAAAATGCAGCCTACAAAGAAATCAATATTGCGAAAGTTGTGCGGGCCCTTTAGGTTTTTTTTGATAAATTAAAAGTATCGTCCTGGCCAATTGAATGCTTTCTAAATCCAAAACGCTATCGAAGCCCGATCAATTAAATTGCCTGACCTTAATTTAAGAGCTGGGTCCGAAATTACGACACCTTGCCTTGCCGATGGGGACTCAATTACTTCGAATCGGTTCTCTGCTAGGCCGTTACATGCTAGTGGCGAGAATTCATTATTGAAAGAAAACAAAGGGGAGTTTCAACTCATTATATAGAGCCAGGAGACCATCACTCATCGAGCGATGCACGATTTTTGGCCTCGGAGGCTGAGGGGGGCGTGGTTCTAAGCTTTCGGCTGGAGTTCCTCGCGATAGAGGCGCCTGGTGTTTGCGCCGGGGAGGCGTCTTAGAGGTTCCCGGCAATCACTCAACTCCCCGCCGCCGATCTTTCTCCACCCTATGGGATTAGAAAGCTTCGGATGTCTCGCATAATTATTTATCTCCCGGCGGCTTATTCTCGTGAAAAAGGAACGCCCTCCACCCCGGCTGGTGTCGCTTTCCTCTTCTCCATATACTATACACACATCCCTGTGTCTCGAATCCGCTTGCGTAACGTGCGGTGTTTGTAGAAGCCAAGACGCGTTATCGGGATTTGAAGCTGATAAGCCGATCGCTTTCGGATTTATTTGACTTTGACGTATAGTTTAGGTGGAAGGTCCCTTGGGTATCAATTAACTTGTGGTTACTTCATCTTTCAGAGAGAGAATAAAATTCCCCGCAAGTCGAGCAATGCTAGGTGCGAAAACCTTTTCGGAGCGGACTTCCACTACGCAAGTACAACAGCTTGGTTTTTAACCATCCGTTGTTCGCGTGACGTCTACCCTCAGCCATTTTATTTTCTTTGCCCACATTTTCATATTCCTTTCATATTCCTTGTATATTATCATTTATGGTTCAGAATTAGTCACCAATTTGATTATATGTTTTGTCACATTTACGGAATAAGTTTTGATATTTTGTTGTTTTCGGAGTCTGGTAGACGCCATGCAAAAGTTGAGTTACAATACGTTACATTCTAATAGCTATTCATCACAAAGTTTCTAAATACGTTTATAATTGAAACTTACAACTATTAAAGCATTAAATATTGGATATGCGTCTTAATGCTACGAATTTTTAATTTTTATCAATTTAACATCTGAAAAAAAACATTATTGTGGAGAGCTTACTATGATTCTCAGATCATTTGAGTGAACTTTGGAGTATAGTACACCATTTTCCCCTCTGCTACATACATTATTATTATACTTGATGTAAACTGGTGGCTTATTACATTGATGTAAATACATGACATTAGCAGTAAGTATACACATAACAATTTTTTGGTTGCATGGAATAACACCTTTCTAATCCGATATGAGATATTTTGGTTCAAGTTCAACTGAACGCGCCATCAATATAAAATGTGTCCAAAATCAATTATTCCCCCTGTAGTCAACATTAGTTCTTAGTTTATTAGCAAATCCCGTGCTGTGAAATTGTGAAAAATATGTTGGCACTTACTGTCAAAATTAAACATGTTGATATAATTTCGATGGAAGAAATACTGTAAGAAACGTCAAAATAATTAGTATTCGGTCTTTGATTTTCAGTCTTTCTCTTTTAATATAAATATCTCCATAATAATTATCCATAAATTTGTTGTTCATTCATGAAATTAAGCATTCAATGAATGATGCATTGTACTTAAATCAGTTATTCCTACTTTCATGCATTTTCTTTAACCATTTCTAAATGGCGCCTGTGAAGGCCGTTTTACACGGGGCACGGAATTGCGCAGGTTAGAGCTGCATTAATTAATAAAATGGCGTGGAATTGCGCGAATGCGTGAACGAAATTAGAATAGGGTATATTTTGCCGTCTCACATCCACGCATTCTCGCATGTGTTCTAGCAAATCACCGCTTTACACGGCGCAATTTTGATTGCGCCTTCGCACTTACGTCAGATTGCGCAATTCCGTGTACCGTGTAAAACGGCCTTGAGACGCCGCGCGACAAATAGCGTTCCAAAATGTGACGCGAATGACGGAGGGTTAAGCACCAAGGCAACAAGTAAACATAAACTCATTTTTCACGGCGAACTTTATCCACGTTTTGACTTTGAAACCATGAAGTAAGTAACTTTGCCCCCGTGATGAGTAAATTGTACTTATTTCATGCAGTGCTTTGGAAAACCTCCGTCGCGGAATAGCGACTAAGAGAAGTTTTATTTTCCGATGTAGGTACACGCCTAACAGTGTTTCATGCATTCCTCAAGAGGTCCTGGTCATACTATTGAGAGCTAAGCCTCAGGTAAACCAATGTTAGAAATATGTGTGGGGAGTACTAAGTGCCATGTTACGACACGTGTGTTACGGGTATTCAGATTCAACGGTGGCAGTTCCAGGACTTTTCCGTATCATTGATTGCATGATACGATTGTTTCAAATGGCCAATGCCCGACTTTGCGACTTATAGAAGTTAACGGCTAAGAGAAGTTTATTCGTCCACAGTGGTTTACAAACCACGACTTCCACCTCTTGTGCCAAAGTGTTTGGACTTAAGACATCAACTCCTCGTTCGTTAAACCCAGTGCGTGATCCGTCTGAAAAGATGGCTTGGTGGTATAACTTGTAGATTGCCAAATCAGCTATCTGGAGATTCGGATTCGAATCTTACCTGGGTCTAATGTTTTTTCCATGGCAAATTCCATCCTTGGTGCATATAACTTTGCACCTTTGCGGGAGTCCGCTTACAAAGTCACTTGTTTCATGCGGTACTTTTTGAATAAATGAAAATTGTGTACGACTGGCTTTTAATTTTAAAAATCGTTCTTATTAATATTCCTTTCCATATTTGAAATGCATGAACATGCATGAACTGTCTTAACTTTATATATTCCGCTGTGCAATATACATCTTTACAAAAATTGTAAGCTCATAACATTTAGTCTTTCTGTGATGGTTGCATACGATAGAATTGCATTTAGTGCTTCCGAGGAGTGACGCCGTCCAAATTAATTATAGGACTATATAAAGACAAACACTTCCAAATTCTATTTCGAGTTGAATGAATGAAAGTAGGTGACTCATTATTCTGGAGATCATTAATGCTCTAGCTATCATTTTAAAAGGATTGGATTCAGACGTCGGCCATTTGATTCTGATTTCCTCTCCAAATGCATTTAAATACCTATTATTATGGATCAAAAAATTCAATTTATCACGAAGTCACCCGTTCACAATTCCATCATCGTTTGACGACTGGTATATGGAGTTTTTCAATACTTTGGGTACCGCCGTACGTTTCATTGATATAAAAAAACATGTTAAGAGAAAATAGCGTGCATGGTGTATGTTCTTCCATATATAATTCCGTTGGAAACTTTATAATAGCTCTTCACCGATTTTATTTATCCTAAATAAAAGTATTTTTCTAAACAAACAGTTACAAAGAAATTGAAATAGCTTAACCATATATGCCCTGCTAAGAAAAAAGAATGATATCATCTTTACGAAATTAAAACGCCAAAAAGTAAGTCAATTCACCTTAAGGTTATGGGCATGAGGAGGAGAAAGAAGGGCTTACTGATTAATGTGACGCTGTGGTGTTACTGGGAATATCGCAATTTAATATACATTTGTTCTCTTAGGGTGACTTTATTTTTCCCGAGTCACAATCGAGATGTTATCAATGTTCTTGCTATTCCCTTTTCTTTCAAAGTCCGTTTGATCTAGCTTGAGGAATATCAAGGTCTAAATATTTGTGTTTTTATCCAATGTATGTCATTAGAGCTATCGGCAGTGGAATTTAGATGGTCTCATTATTTTCACGGATTTGTTTATAAATGTATTGAAGTCGTTCTTTTCTACCGGACCATTCCATTCACATCATTCAGGGACCAATGAAAGGCGCGAGTTTGCCACTGTTTATATTAATCAAAAAGATATATATGTACGTTTAGGGCCAATATGATCGATTTTCAAAATGGCCATTTTTTATTTCCTAACCTTTCGAGTTGAATGAATGAAAGTAGGTGACTCATTATTCTGGAGATCATTAATGCTCTAGCTATCATTTTAAAAGGATTGGATTCAGATCCATGAATTTGCAGCCATAAAACACTGTTTTGAATAGTCTATAACTTGGGCAGCATCAAGGCTATGCCTGAAAATTTCTTTATTTTGAAGTAATGTCTTACTATTTTCATTTATTTGTAAGAAACTAGTTTCAAATTGGGTTTTAAGTATAATATTTATTTCACAACTATCAAAAATTCACAAATTTGTATTAACTTTGACAATTTTTGCAACAAATGAAAGTACTAAAATTAACAAAAAATAGCTTGATATGTATTTAATAAAGATGTTAGAGTCACCTAATTTTTTAAGTAAATATCACTTTGGAACTATAATCACCATGTGAATGAGATACCCGTCTCCTTTCCAGTGAACGAACTAGAAAAAAAACTCTTCTCAGTAATGTGGGTAACTTTTATGTTCAATTTTTGATTGCGCGAATTTCCGTTTTTGATGGCGAGCGTTTGACTGAGAGTAAAATTATGTTTGAACTGCTCATCCTCCAAATTTGAACTAAAAGAGGGAACTGTAAGCTATCCCGCTTGAAATTTCCGGGCTCTGGCCAAAGAGAAACTTGAATAGAAATCAGTCGGCCATTCCAAAACTATTTATACGAGTAAAGTCTAAGTTGTGAACCAAATTCATTGATATTTGGTCATCTATAAAAAAAACCCTCAATTTGCCTTCATATTTTTACACGTCTGTGTCTTTAATCTTGTCAGAAAGCAGCTGTAAAATAGCAAGCTTGATGGTAATCGGAAGATGATTTCGTACCAATGCATGAAAAAGCTTCAATTAAGAGCGTGAAGCAGAAATGCTGGATAACTGGTATATGAAAGGCATACCTACATTGAAAAAATCACCTCTACACGCTTTCATCAGCTTAGCTTTTTAGTCTTTATGTTTCACCATACAACGGTATGTGTCTGCAATACTCACTTGTTTTCACTATCATTTAATTGCTTTCGAAAATCTTTTCAACTTCTTGCGATGACTGTATTCAGATAGTGCGGCGAATCTGAAGATGATAGCTGAGAGAAATGGATACATTAATCAACGCAACGGTGGCTGAGTTTCTACGGGGGAGATTCATTTTGGCATCTTGACAGTACACTCATGTTCAAGGATTATCTTCGATGATTAATAACCTCGGTCGTCGCCATCCTCCCCGTGTGACTCGGGCGCTAGCTTCGGCATTAAAACAATAAACTTTCTGCTCTAAGTAAACCTCTCACATGATCCGATAAGTATTCATGCTTATCAAGCGAAGTTCGCAACTTCCTTACTAGTGATTACCTCACAGAGAGATTTCCTAATCCCGGAATAATATATCATTTCGAGGTATAAAATCTGTCAATACCCCATTTGTTGTTCCTCTCGTCAAAACTTCCGATGTGGAGGCTCTGGTACCTAGTTGATTTGGTAATATATTCCTTAGCCTGTGTATTGCTTAGTTTCTTCAAGAGATAATGACTTAGGTACTTTTAAAAACATTGAAAACAGCATTTTAAAAAGTCAAATCACTTATTATTGAGTTTATTTGTGGAAATTTCTAAATTAAAATGTACTGGTAATTTTCCACAAACACTTTAATTTCCTGTATGTTGACCGGTTTCAGTGGATCTCGTGTTGTCGTCCGTTGCCTTTCAATGTATTAATCTTTTGAAAAGTAAATAATATTGCTATGAAAATTATCTGTAATTCATAATATACCAGTATGATAGATTTCCTCCTGGTCGAGCCTGAAGAAAGTCTTAATGATACTTATTTGATTATTTTTGTATAACTCATTTACCCCTGTATATTTCGCTAAGTGGTGCCAAATAATGATAGGTCTACAGATTGTCACATGATGAAAAAAAGGTCTGGATGAAAGCCGCCTTTATACGTAAAAATGTAACTTGAAAAGTTATAAATAGGTGCTCTCTTGCATAAAGGTACACGCATTACCTTCGCAATCAAGTACATTTTAATACGTTTACAAAGAATTAGTGGGACTACTACATGATAGTGCTCTCTTGCAAAAAGTTACTTTGGATAACATTTCAATTTCTCATTAGAATGAAATTGAGCATGTTCTCATCTGAGCCTTGGTTATCACTCTATTTCCTGCCATCTAACATTTTTAAAGGTGCAATGTCAAAGAAATTGATGCAGCTATTCAGTTTAAAAATGTTGAGTAGACTGACAGATGATTAAAGCTCGTATTTCCTCACACGTTGTCCAAAATTTCCATTTAAATTCATTTTCATTTTGAAGTAATGCTATACCGTGGAAATCCCACCGCTCTTAGACCTAATTAGGTCAGGGTTTCAATGAGTTCATCTCCGCAACATTTTGAATATTGATGGACTTACCACACCTTTTCCGTATCTGCTCGAGACTCGAGGTTTGGCTCGCTTCTCGGCTTAAATATGGCGAGCTGGATGCATATTCTGGTCTCACTGGTCCTTCCAGCGGAGAGGATCTATCCCACACCGCTGTAGCACCACGGAGGGACTGCATTCCCTCCATTTCATCTCCACTTACCTAATTGCCCGCCTAGTCTGTTTCCAGAAATCCAATTACTGTCCAGGCCACTCAGTATGTCCCGGAGATGTAACCAGTCTCTCTCTCTCGCACCGCGTTCATGGGCAAATCGCTGAGAGGCCGACGAACGCACCTACGCTTCCTACTCTAGGTGCTCCAATATTTTTTTTCACCGCGGAGAGATGCTCGAAATTAGTGCGTCGCTTCATGTGCGGAAGTTGTGACGAGTAGTGGAGCGAGTAACGTGTACGGAGATACCTTCGAGGACTGGGTGAAGGAATGTATCTTGTCCGCGCAAGGAATGTATCTTGCCAGTCTCGTTATGCAATCAACAGTGTGTGTTACGCAAGGAGTTGACACTATCGCAACACCCACAATATTTTTAATGTGTAGGCAGTGTTTGTTCTTATTCATTGGAATATATATTTTATATTATTATTGCACTTTTTCGGTATTTTTCTTTTTTCTGTCTTCTCTAGTTTCGGCAATATTTTTAATGATATTTCTCGTATTAATATCCTTTTTTATCCACGAAATATTTCATTCAGGAATTCTCCCCGATCTCTACACCAAGTTAATTCAATCGTATTGCCCGACGTTTCAGAAAACAACTTGCCTTCTATTCTCAAGGCGTGTTACTGTCTGGTTGCCCAGTTTCACACTGACTTGACTCGACTAAAGTTTATTTTACCTGGGTTGGGTGAGACCAGATGGCCCCATCTTCTCCAACCTAGGGCACTCTATACAGAGTTTTATGGCATAACAAAGGGGTATCTCGCAGGCCGGTAAAATGAGCAATTATTCAGATTTCAGATCATCTATGGATCATCCGGCGAATATCAGTCAAGACTTTCGGGCAACGTGGTTTGCTTCCGTCCCCGGAAAACCCTTGTTTTGGCTATATGTGAATAAAGGGAGTCAGTAAACATATGAGTCAGTAAATATATTAATATAAAAATGCAAAAATTAATAAAGAAATTATTGGTTTAAATAATATTAAGATGAGTGAGAAGGAAAAGATAAAACATTGTATAAAACTTTGGAAAACTTTAGATTGCTAAAAACTCAATGGCAGAATAAATATTGTATAAAATCAATGAAGGGGTAACAAAGCAACAAAAAATAAATGTAAAAAACTAAAAAAATTATGTAGATAGACAGAAATTTTAAGTGTGTAACATTCTACAGAATATAAAACTGTACTAAAAAACTGAACCGAATTGACCGTTTGGCGGGTACAACAATGAGGCCCAGGTGCCGTCTGAGTGGCTGATGGTCTCATAAAGTTCTCCACGTACTTTCCTTATGTTTTTTATGCAATTGATTACAGGTTTCCAAGTATTTCTTTGATGAAAGCCAGGATCACGATTGAATTTATTTGGTATTTGGACGTTTAGATAGTAACACCCCTTGAGAAAAGAACCCGAGTCGTTTTCCACTATTGGTATATATTTTTGTCACTATTGCATTTTCTCTGATTTTTTTTCATCTTTTCCAGTTTGAGCAATATTTTTCAAGTTTACGGGATAAATTACTTTTTTCATTGGAGTGTTATTTGTTCTTGTTGTTTTTTCCAGTATTTTTTTGCTATATTATTTTGCTCTATCAATATTTTTCCATAATTTTTTTCATTTTTAGATCATAATTTATGCACAATATTTTTCATGTGTACATCATATTTTTTCTTTTTCAATTGGTATATTTTATTTTGTCCTTACTGAATTTTTCATGCCTTTTTCTTTTGTTCATTCTATCTAATTTGAACATCTTTTTACAGGGTCTTACTCGCGGTAACTTTAAGCTTTTTCCTGCCAACGTCAGTAGTGGTGGGGTAAGGTACTTACCTGCCAAACCGAAAGTCGAGGGTTCGACTCCTGCCAGGGTATGTTGACCATAATCAGGGCAAGGGTGTAAATGCTTTTCTATTATTGTTTTCAGTTAAAATTCCCAGTCAAAGGTCTTAAATGTGATATTTTCAGGGGGGTGAAGGGGAAAGAATAAAAATAACTAATTTCCATTTTGGTTATAATGATTGGATGCACTAAATTGAATGCTAACCGAATGGCAAGTTTTCCCCTTTCTTAACGAAGAGAGTGTTTGTGTTGTGGTCTCCGGTTGCACGGAACAACCGGACCAACTGCATTGATGTGCACGTATTTTTTTATTATTTTGTCAAGTGTTTTCCAAGACCGTGGGGTGTGCATTTTTGAATCTATTTGCCATTGATAGGTCACCCTCTGCCAAACACCTTTGAGGTTTTTCACTTTGTATTATATGGACGTAATTAGTGATAGAAATAATGATAATTATTGTTATACATGATTTAATTTCATTCTCTTGAACATTTTTGCTTGCAATTAGCATCATCTATAGGCATGAAGGCAAGTTTATGCAAAGAGATGTGTTAATTTGCAGAAAAACCAAAGTTAGAGCACAATAACAACAAAATAGAAATAATTATAGCCAAAACTTTTATGTATATTTACATTGCTTATCAAATCAATCCCTAATCCCTACTCCATACCTGTGTATATTTCCTTCCCTGCTATAATGCTGACGAACACAAGTTTTTGTTTAGGTCGGCACATTCAACGTTAAAGAGGGACTTATTATACGGGAGCCATTGTGCGGCACTTTTTGAGGATTTTTTCACAAGGCTTTCCCTCGGTTAGGGAGGAATTCAGTCAAAAATTTCCTTTTCCCTGGGACTGTCTCGACATGTCGTGCGTGTAGAGTGATGTTGAGAGGGCAAAATTTTTATTCAGGCCGAGATACTATAAGTGCGACGAGGAGTAATTATATGCTCTCAATCCGAGTTCCTGCGTGAATGTGTGGAGGCCTTGGGAAACCGGTTTGTTTGATTCGGGGTCTAATGAGGACCGAATCAGCCGGAGACCACTGTACGTGGCTCTTACGTTTTTTTTTTCAAGGCCGCAAGAATAAATTGTAAATTTATAACGATTCCAATCACAACATCAAACTTATGATGGATTTCTTTCCATTCATTTCTGTATAATTGAGTCATCAAACATGTCACCCTCTGCCAAATTAAGTAGTGGAACATTTATGAATCAATAAGAAATGTAAAACTATGGGAATGTCGGCTCAAAGTTAAATATGTCATAATTTTAATATAGTCACTAATTTTGCCTCCATTCTTATTACATTTTTTATTTAAAAAAAATAACCATAAAACGCAATATTTTAAGTACGTGTAAAAAGGACGAATCATGTATTCTTCTGGGTTGATTGAAAGTTACACGAGGGTGTGATGCATTTTGCCGAAGGTATCTTCTCACTCCATGCATAAAAGAAATGTTCCTCTTTTCACCATTTTATTTTTTTCATTTACGTATTTTTATTTAACTTTTTTTTCAAATGAGAAATTCAGAGGATATTCTTAAATTTAGCGTTATTGATCTTTTCAAAACCAATCTGGATTTTCACACGTTGAGAACGAGCGTCATCTATAGATGACGGCAGGCTTCCCTCGGCAAAATTTTCTGGGCAAAGTAAAAATTTTTGCCTTCGGGCTGAATGTTACCGAAGCCTCCTCTTTCGAGGTTCATTGGGTTATCTCTTAAATATCTAATTCTATATTCCATCTTGTTAGTGAAGAGTCCTTATATAATTTCATTACATATTGATGCAAATAGGAAGTGAATCAAAGTATGGATTGAGTGAATAAACTTTTAATTTTAATTCTCATGTTTTTGTTTACTATGATCATATTTAATTCAAGGGAATAAACGCTGACTAGCCCAAGGTGCATGTCTGCAGTCATCCAAAAATGCTCTTTCAGTGCGAAAATGCTACCAAGGTGAATCATTCTCCTTGCCCGTGATTCGAGCTCGGATTCGCGCAACGTGTTCTGCCAGGAAATCCGGCGAAGGGAAAATGAGTTCTCCTCTGTGGAATTTTCGCTTTTTAATTGTTAAAGTTTCAATAAAAATTTCCTGTAGTTTTTAAATTCCTCATCCCATTAGATTACATTTTTAAAATTATATAATTTAACCTTCTTTCACTTTAATGCCACTCGAATTCCGATTAAAATATTCGGTGGTTTCTGCACCGACTCAGAAATGTCACAAAAGTCTTAATTTGCAATCTCTTAAACATTCACCATAGAAAATTTTTCGCTTATCTATTTAGTTATCCATTAGCGTTTACGTGATGAAAGCGTTCGAATAATGATCTAGCTAATATATTTAATGGTTCTAGTTGTAATAAGATTTTAATATAATGGGGGCATTCCGAACAACAGAGCTAAGAAGTATCAGTTACACATTTGGTACCTCTTAGCTAGTTTTAAGTCAATTTGATTCTTGGCCGGCTTTCTTGACTGGATTTGTCCAAAGAAAGGGCTGAAATTCGGCTGAATGGCTCGATAAATAGGCAAAATCTTATTTCTTTAACTTACCTTTGACGAAAAATATCAAGACTGCAGCGGTGATAACATCTTTTCCTTAGGTACGTGACAGGGTTACCGAAGCCCACGGCTTGTAACTAATCGAATACAAGCAGGATTCCGAAATTGGAATTCCTCGGCATCTTCCTCCTTCGACCCTCCTTATCTGCTTTGGGTGGTTTTGTCGAATAATACGACCCGTCCCTTCTAATGGGCAACCATATTTCAATGAGATGGCACGACACTGTTTTAGAATTTATCTTATTTTAATGTAATTGCTGAAATGACTACTTTGGTCGTTTCGATTTTTAGTTGACTGTCGTGTTTTTCTCTATCACGTGGTACAATTTTTTAAATGTCACTTTCTCAGTGGTTTCCGCTTCATCATGGACCAAATAAAATATCTCCTGAACTCCAGCTCCTCTTGATGTGGTAACCTCTGTAGCCGAGTTTTCATTTTCATATTTAAAAGATAATATCTTGAACTGTTACGACGTGTGAAGTGCTTTCACAACATCATTTTAAACCTGAAGAAACCAATAACGGATTCTTGATTGAAGGTGTCTTCCTGAACGATAAAGTCCGGTTGAAAATTTTGTGATTCCCATGATTGGGGTAGTACCGGGGCGGCTACTATATAGCTGTGTTATGCTCTGACCACTTCATATTAACTTCTCTTTCTCAGAGATGAAATCTCATCAATGGTTCCAATTCAGGGACGCCAGAAGATGACGTGCCTGGTGAAGTAATGGGCATTTCCGATCAAGTCTCGGCCATTGGGGCATATTAATGCGTCTCGTACTGAGAAGACGATGACATTCCTATACACCGTCCCATTCCAGGGACAAACCTTAAAGTGGAATTTGAGGGAGAAAAAAACTCTCACTTCTTTGAGTAACGTCGTATTTCGACGACCAACTTGGAGAGAGGTAGAGTGGTTATGGCTCTTTCAATGTGTGTCTCCCATGCATTCCAAACGTAATAGAATTTCGATGTGGGACCAGTGGTCTCCCTCGCCTCAACGTTTCAATCACAAGCGGCACGCATGTTCTTTAACAGCGCCCTGTTCCGCGCGGGTTTTCTTCGCTTCCAGAGGCGGCTTTAACGAATTCATTTGAAGGATAATGTCTCACATAAAGGCTACGCTTATGCCTTATGAGAAGAGGTAGCGGGCACTGCTACGAGCTATAATACTGATGAACTTAGGGCATTAAATGTAATGTTTATGGGTTTATTAGGCTAAAGAGTGACTTAAATTGCATACATTACGAGTGGGGTAGCCAGAAAACGACTCTTAAGGTGGCCGGGTCTGAAGCACTTTCCTATCGTAGTGAATGCACTCGAAAAAACCTGTTTCCAAAACTGATGTGTAAAATGAGAAACTCTTTCGGTGCAGTCTATCTTCTTTTAGTTAAAGATAATAATATTTATTTTGAATAAAAGATTCACACTTACCTTAAGCCGAAATTATTTAAATTTAAGATAATTTGCTTAACTTTATTCCATATAAACATACCTATTATTGCTAATATTAAAGTATATAAATAACATTTTATAAAATCCACATTTTCTTGAAAAGAAGAAAATGACTGCCAACGGCCCATTAAATAATTGAAATTTCAAATATGATTGATGAGAAAGTAAAATAAGTTTTAGAAATACATTTCAGGTACCTATCAAAAACGAAAAAGGTGATTATAAAATGCGAGATTATAGAATGCTGGTGATTTTATATATCAGATTTGTCTCCTAGTGAAATTGAATATAAGCGAGTAATATAAACGAGACAAAAGCGAGTAAATAAAATATAGAAGCGAGAAATAAAACGTGGTAAAATAGGAAAACCAAATATTTAAAATATTTCAGTTAATAATTACAAATCATTGAATACACTCCGAGGTATAATGAATATGTTTTTGTATCGCTGAGAAAAGTGATTCGTGTCTACTAGTGGAAGTTGTAAGACGACAGAGTATTGTGCAAGTAAAATTTGTTGACTCAAGCGAAGAGAATCTTAAGGATATAACCGGAGAAAATCATTGAAACCCAATAAATAATTGTGACTTTAATTATACGAATTGTGATTGGTAATCTCAGTTCACTTATAATTTCATATAGCGTTCTTATTGTGTTCTTTACCTATGATGAGAGCTAAAATGGCGCTTGAAAAGGGAGGGGCAACTTTTTTTAACCCCTCCTCGTATAAATCAATAATCGTTCACAAGCCGATTTTTGCTCCGAAGACGTGGATAGTAAAAATCCATCCCCTTAGTGGCCTGTGGCCTCTATCATTGCAAAAATGTTTAGTGTACTCGAATATCTTACGAATTTCTCTTAAGTTTTAGCTTTTGTTCCAGTGATACAGACTTAGCGTTACTTATTTACTATTTTTTTAATCCTGCATTTCTATAAGAATTTTCCCATTTTTACCTCGCAAAATGAAGTATGATTTTGTTCTTTCCCAGGGAATTAAACTGGTGAAATTTTCTCGAAGGCAAAGGCAGCAATCAAAACATCGGCCTACAAGAAACTCACCCGGTGGAAAGCCCGAGAATATCTCACCTCTCAAAAACTCAGTTTTTCATTCTCTCGATTACATAAATACTCAGCTGTCTACGTATTCACCTCAATATCCTCATTTTATCGTTTAGATTTATTATAAACCTGGAATGGCCAGAGAGGCCAGTTAGGTAGTAGTAATAGCAAATAGAGGAGGCAGTGCAATGTTCAACAGTAGGTATTTCCATTTGCATCCGTTCCTCCCTTTCCATTCAGAGCGCGTAACTATGCCACAGCCCGTCCGCCACAGAATGGCGATTGGTTCTGCAACCCCTTCACAGATGGCTCTATCACCACGGAGGGGAAAGGGAGGGGAAGGTTGGGTCCTCATTCTTGGACGATCGCCGGATTCGGAACACGTCTACCGGCCCCCTCTCTGACCAGGCCCCCATCCCCTGACCCCCTCCGAAATCCCTCCTCGGGCCTTCTAGCCGGTCCTTCGCTCCGCTAGATTCTCTCTCGCTTTTAATTAATTCCCTTGTTCTGTCCACTTCCTTTAGTCCACCTGATGGACGCGGACCGCTCCCACCCAAGGTCTCTCTACCTTTGCCTCTCTTCTTTCCCCCGTTCACTCAAAATCCCCCCCCGCCCAACTGCCCCTTGTCTTGTTCCGCCGAGATGGAAACGGAAGGGGAGACTATAAAGTGGATTTGTTGGACCCCCACCACCCCGCCCAACCCCCTCCAAATGAACCGTTGCCAAGTGTGCTGTTTCGTTTGGTTGTTAAGCTGCTGCACTCTCATCCCGAGATTCGGGTCTAGTAGGTCCCTGTAGGATTGGTAATTTCTGAGCGATGACTCAAAGTGGCTAGTTGAGCAAAGTCCGAGTCATGAACTTCTGACTTCATTCTACTGCTGAGGTGAAAGCTGCCTGAAAAGGCCACAGTAAGGGTTGTGAAAAGTGCCTGCAGAATCAAGGTGAGATGTGTAAGGTTTCCAAGAACCATAAAAAGAAAAAATTAAAATCATTTAGATAATTATGTTATATATTAATCTCTAATTTTGTAAATTTAATGTTTATCAATTTTCTCATCCCCCTAAACAGGTGGAGAATTATACCGAGAATCTTAAAAATTATCGAAGGATCTAAGGTTTTCCCGGCGAATAGACTGGAGGAAGAGTTCTCGGGTTTCCAGCCGGGTCCAAGGGTTTTTCTGCGCCGACGTTTTGAAGGTTAAGTCTGCCATCGTCTTCAGGGTGAAAAATTATCATCTGTTCAAGTAGGAACAGACATGCGTTGGATACACGAAAACTACGCTGGCGGGACTCGAATCTGCGAATTTCGGCTTTGCACGGGACGACTTAACCCCACCGACACCGAGAGCGGAGAAATCAAAGGGTGGAGTTTATCAAGGTGACCAAGAAGAAGAGCAATGATTAATACTTTACGTTATTTCATCATTCAGAACTACTCAAACATCGATATTTATAAGCGTGAAATGTAGACAGTACCTTATGAGGAGTGGTGTGAAAATTCCTGAACTAGGAAGATAATATTTATAGAATTCATTTTCATTCAGCAATTCGATTTTATAGTAACGATTCGAAAATATTTTGTTGATCGTTAGGTTTATTTAATGAAAATGGTGGCTTTTTTTAGCACAAAATATTACGAAGTACTAGAAAATAGACTTGGTTTTTCATTTTTGAGATTTTCCGGTCGATCATTTCTTTTTTTATTAAATTCTCCAAAGATTTTTTTACGGAGACGGAAATTATGGTAGGTCAATGAGATAAGTTCACTTATTTTATTCTTGGTTACAAAACCTGATAAAGGCTGTTTGGTGGACCGAGGAATTATTAACTTATCACTCGGGATACTTTCGTGATGGAAATATTAAGCTTAGATGTCCAAGGTGATATGCATCCTGATAGTGGTCTTTTTGAATCAGCCATTTTCCAGCGTCATTAAAAGAAAACGCGTCGGCTCTTATCAAGATTTATTTTCAAAGATTGAAAAAGATAATATTTCATTGATTTTTTTCTAAGAATACTATTTACATACCTAAAATGATTCATCATTTCCATAATTTGGCATTTTGATACGCGGAAAGTTCAATGGCCTAAAATGTGAAGTGATCATTGATGTTATCTTGCTCTTAAGAAACACATGCATTTCTTATTTATTGATTAATTCGAAGTTCTTATTCAACATTAAAATATTCAGAAGTCCTCGGGTAGCAATAAATTTTGAGTATGCTTCAATGAACTAGTTTGTTTTGGCATTGTTTTGGTCAAAGTTTATTTACTAAGCTCAAAAAATTATTATTAAGAATAATGATATGTGAAGATATGCAATTGGTACACTCATAAAACATTTGGCTGTTCTTACATTATGTTAGTATTTTAGTTGATGTATATTCGAATTGCTATTCATAGTTCAGGTTTTTCTTTGAGCATTATAATAGGTGAAGCACATTTGTAATGTCTGTTCAAGTTATTAAAATGAAAATACGCCGAAGTCGTTGTAGATGTACTTGTGTATTGATTATCTAGAACAGTTTCTGGATTTAGCAGGGCAGGCGAAAGCCCACTTAGGCATTGATTGGGGGCGGTCTGCTTTCATGCTCCTGTATTTTTGAGCAACTAGATCTTCTTCTAGGTTTTTTCACTGAATTGGTATTTCATATAGTAATAGTAAGAATATTTTATGTACTTTATAATGCCGAAATAACCAAAACCGGTTAGAATTTTTTAAACATATTGTTGACGTAACAAAGTGTCTTTCATTGCTAATATAGAGTTTATTATCCTTTTTATCATGCCTTATATTATATCCTTATTATATTGCACTTCCACCACGTACAAGTTTCGATTTAATAGTAATATATGTATACTTTCATGGTACAAAAGTTGAAATGATTGCTGTGAAAGCATTGATAATGTACAAAGAAAGTAATTCGTCTCAGTATTTCGTTGAATGAACCTGTGCTGTTGAAAATAATTTACTGTTTCGAAATTTAAATGGCTCAATTTCAACTAAGACAATTTGTCGCAAAAACCCATACCTTACAATCCCACCATAGGTTATTGCTATGTTTCCTCTGGTAGATATTCTAATCGTTATTGACAATTTTTTTCAGAAAAGGTAATAATACCTCCCTAGTTAGGTATTATACATTACCCGTGAGGTTAATATATTCAAGTTTACCTTCTACGTCTTTTCCCTCCTGAAGTCTCAATAGGGAAGACATTCACTAAATTCCCCATTTTTCAGCAGACCCCAGACACAATTTTAGACCTCTTCATGGTATGCAAAAATGTTGAAGTTAATGCTTAGGAAGCATTTGAAAATGTAGTGGTTCGTCTAAATTTTTTGCTGATTATATTAGCACTTTTTTGGAAATCATGTCTACCTTTGAAAAATATGCATGTGATTTATTTTGAAATAAAAAATATTTGACTAAATCTTACGTTGCTGTCTTACCAAAAATTATCGCCGAAGTGTTTCCCATTAAACGTGTGGTATCTATGCTCTTTATTGACCAATATTCTTCAGGGGAGGTGATGACAGCTCCCCCTAATGCAACGTTTCTCTTGGGGCTCAGATATCCAAGTCTTTTCCCTACCGAAGCCTTAATTGGATAGACGTAAACTATATGCCCAATTTCCCATGCTGTGTGTGCGTAGATTAGCCCGGACACATTCCTCTCCCGATGGCTGCATATGGTGGCCAAGGTCCTTCGCTCAAACTGGGCAGATGCACCATCAATCATTCGTGTACACTATCTCACAGGGCCCTTGTTCTCAGCCTGTCACTAAAGCAGAGCTGTGTCCTCAAGAACGCCTGGACGCCTATGTTTTTACTCGGACCGTCATCTCAGTCATGTGAGGGTGTTCCACGGCTACCCCCTGAATTTGGAACATGGGAGCATTCTCGTATCGGATTACCCCAAGTCGTTCTGTATTTTACGCTTGACACTAAAGTTTGAGGGTGAGAATGTACGGAATTTTAGAGTGGGAGCCATTATTGAGATGTGGGAAAATGTTTAGGATATTTTAAGATTTTTTAAGTCGCATGCTTTTCGTTGATTTCAAAAGCAATAAGTTATTTGTTTAAGAGTGCGTCTAAAATCGAAAGTGATGATTATCATTTGTTATTTATTTTTCAAATTTTATGGAGACTTGATACGTAGGGAAATAACACCTTACTAAATGACTTTCGCCGATAACATTTTGGATATTAATTCTCAGTTAACCCATTATCACCCAGCAATTCCTTTTTCGATTTTTCTTTCAAATACGATCGAAAAAGTTTATAAATGATCCCTTATGATGGGCAATTTCATGTTTAAAAATAGCTCTAATTTTAATATGATTTTAATATTTTTAAAAGTTTTTTCGTGTCATTCAAATAATATTGCTAACAATAGTGCCACAATAATTTTATTTTAATGTGAAATTTAATTTATATAATCAATTCATATTTATTGATACTGATGATTCTTATATAAGGAGATGCATAAACTAACCTCTAATTTAAAATTTTTCATACAATTTTCTGAAATCATAAAAAATATGTTCCTTTCCAGGTTTTTATACACATTTTTACGTTTATCTAGGTGTACATAACTAAGCAAAAATGTATTTTTAACCGTTAAAGTCGTCCTCATCGTCGTTATTTAATCGCCCTCGTAGAACTGTAACCTGAATTTTAGAAGTAGAGTAGGAAACCATTCCATTCTTTCGCAAATTTTAATTGTACATTCCAGCTGATCAAATGCAAGCGATTTATAAAATTGAATATAGAACCCAATTAAGAGGAGACAGTAACAGTTTAAGGAGCATGAAATTCTAAAACCAACTATTTGTTGCCTCTCCTTTGCATATTTACTGAAAATATTTTTATCTCTCTCATTCCAATCGGAGAAAAGATGAGAATTGCAATTGGTTCACAGTAAAAAGTGAAAACAATACATTCATATTGTCTTGTGAGTTCCTTTCGGGAATGCTGCGTTCCAAACATTTTTCGCTCAGCGTTTTACTCCTCTTTCTGGGAGCGTTATCAAGAGAATGAGAGGGAAGCGTCCTCGTTCCGATCATATGTAGTATTCGTTATCAAAAAATATCTTTATAAAATTAACGTAGAAGATGTTGCTGAGTACCTATTTCAACATCCTACTTTAGTTTATCAACATATCGTCAATAATTGGTCCGAGTGTTTGGTGTTAGTCCACCATAGTCAATTCATACCTGTCAATTTTTTTCTGCGTTTCTCCAATGTAAGTAATTTGCATATTATTGCATTTCTTCCTGAACTCTGATTCTGAGCGATGAAACCTGCCTGCTTTTACAAGTTAATTTCCTTCTTTAACATCTCTTTTGAAATGCTATTCATTCAAATCTTTGTAGGAGAAATTGTGTCTCAATCCAGCATGTCACTGCTCCTTCTGAGTTCCCTATGTTTTGAGGTCTCTCCTATTGTTCATTCACAAATCATCACTCTTGCTGTAATATTCATTAATAACCATCAAACTCTCTCTATGGCAGTCGAATGAGATTCCACTAGCTGAAACGAATGATATATTATTTTTCCTGAAATACTTTTGACGTATTTGAATGTGTTAGGCATCTTATTAAAATGTCTCTCTTCTGACTCTTCTAGTTTGATCCTATCACTTCACTCTCCTGCGGACAAGTTTTTAAGCGGCTGTGAAATGCATGTCCTACAGATCGGTGTTTTGACCTTCCAAGTTGAAAGTGATGTATCTTCGTGATTTAGAAAAAGGTTCATTCCTTTCACCGAAGAGGGATGGGTTTAAAACATGCCGCTGGTAGTAATTCCTTCGTGGAAAACAAACGAGATCATATCAACTCTCCTGAGTCTTAAGCTCTTCGAATCTCTACGTACCCATTGTAGTATTCTTCATTTAAAGAGATATATAGGAGTTTATTTTCGTCTCCAAGGGAAGTTTTCTGTTGCTGTATCCAAGGGAACAATATTTATATTATATTGTTAAACCTAAAAAAAACTAACATCAAAATAAACTTTCTCCAAACTATATTTTCAGTTTTGGAGTATTTGAAGTTTTTGTGGTACAGTTTTGCATCACATTTATTTCTGAATTGTCTCGGTTCCTCTAGCAACAACAATAAATTCGCTGTTTGATAAAGACTTCTTCTTAGGGACATTTTCCCCAGAAAAAAAAACAATAAAAAGTTATTGGATTAGTACTTATGAATTCTCCGATATTTTAAAGGAATAGTTTTAATAATTAATTGATATGAACGAAGTATCTAATTCCCTTAACACAGTCACGAAATGAAGTATTTTGACAACTACTAAATGAATTATTATAATGAGCTGTAAATAATAATTTTCTTGTTCATAAATTCTAAGGTTATGAAAATTCTTGGAAAGCTTGACGCAAATCAGGCACAATCTTTATTGATAGGTATACTGTTTCCAAGAGCTGAATGGTGCTCTGAAAGCAACGTTGTCCTCTCTGTTAATGAAGAATGATCTGCTCTCATTTTTCTTGGAGGAGACACTAATGTAGGTACCAGTCAAATGAAAATAAATAACAGCTTATGTCCTAACGTCCGGCTCAAGACGAGAAGAAAATATTCCCAATTCTTCAGGTGCTCAATATATATAGTTTATAACTTTAATCGCTGGTACACCTCATTAATAATCATTTATATTTAATTACCTATTTCAGTTCTCACCCCAACGGCCACCATTACAGAGTCAACCTCAAGTCCATTTGAATAGCGAAAAATTCCAGTGAGGAGAAATTGTTTTCCTTGACCTGTATTCGAAACCGGAGATCCCAATGTTGAAGCAGAATTTCTATCAATTGAACCAGCAGGAGAATTCGCTCCTTAGAAGAGTTTTGTAAGCCAAGGAGGATAAGGTGGTTTATGCTACCAGACATACCTACCATGTAAGAGGCATCATATTTGAGAACTCCTTGTGGAATCGCATCTGGCAGCGTCAGCCATGTTGTCATCTTAACCAAAAAAACGCCGTGGAAGAATAATATTCATTAGTATTTCTAGTATAAGAACCCCTGACGTGAATTCGGGAGATTCGGAATGATTCAAAGTGTTCTTGCCAGGAATTTCGTCCTGATGATTGCGGTAAAAATGAATTACCATACTACCTTAATTCACCCAACCGGTTTCGACGATTACTTAGGGCAGAACTCAAGTTGTAATTTACCCTAGATAATGTCATGGAAAGGGTCGATGCGACTGGGTGAACGAGGTCAAATGGAAATTACTGAGTCATATTTCCTACCATCAACCTTGAGTGGGAATCCTAGAGAGAGAAAATTAGTTTCTTATGTAGAGCCATCTACATCCTGGTTGATATTTTGCGTGATCCACAATGCCCCAGTTTGGTCCTGTGCCTTGGTTGCACCTATGTTCTCTAGAGAAAGTGCAGTCCTCCCATCTCATGTAGTCTGCTTCCTTAAGATCAGCAAGCAATAACTTCCTCAGCCAACTTCTTACGTCTAGGACATGCCCAACGCGCCTTATATTTTTCTGCATATAAGCTCATTCATTATATCCAGCCATCATCATCGTTTTTTCTCCTTCATTGTTCTCCTTCATTCGATGAGCCATTATTCTCACGTAATGTCTCGGGTTTCAAATTTAGTGAGTTTTTTCCCCTCCTTTGCTGAAAAATTTCGCATTTCGGAATCATAAAGCAGCACTAATGGGAATGGTTTTACATAATCTGATTTTGGGTTTGGTTTTCCACGGCTGGGAAATAATTATCTACTCCATGCATGTATGCATCTACCAGCTATTATGATCTATGATCAGGGGATCTTCAGAAGATCCCCTTAGGAAGTACAGCAAGTTGCTGCTTGAAACGTCGGGAGACATGGAGGAAATTAACCGGTGGAAAACCCGAGAAACGTTTCTGTTTTGGTGTATGTATCTTTGCACATATGCACATGTCTGCGTACAGTTGCTTGTTCCATGCAATGCTCTGATATAATTTCGTTGATTTTGAAATTTCTCTTCCTAGCAAAGTCCACAAATAATCGCTATTGAGCTAAAAATAATAGGTGTTTTCGTGCTGAAGGCAATGGTGTAAGACGACTGTTAATAGAGACGTTGAAGTGAAGTGGTGAGTAAATTCTTCCCAGAAATCTCACCTATTTTTTATCTGCTTCCCCCGATCCATAAACTCTTTTATCTTTTTCATTACACCTCATTTATTTGAGAAAAATCCCCCCGACAAAAATGCTGCATGTATTCTGGTGGTGAGTTGGCTATTTTGAGGGCATCAATCACCTGTCTAGATCCCTTGTGCGATGTGATCCCAATCGAATACACGGGTAGGATGTGCGACAGAATAAATTGTACTCATGATAAAGACTTGTATGCTCAGATACGTGCCGTATTAATGGCTCGATTGGTGTAATCCGACAGCCGAAAACATGGGTAAACCAGACCCCAAGCACAAGAATTATCAAACCGAAATTTTTACTCCTAAATTCCACTTGGGTGCGCGCTCATCCAATTATCCGATAAGCAGCGGGCTGGAAAAGTAGTAATTTCGCTCCTATCATCCCGTACGGATCTGAATCGATTCACTAAATGTCTTTCTCGACACCGTATCCTTAAGTCAATCTACCCATCTGGTCTATTCGCCGCGCGACTCGGCTCTGGATTCCAGGAATACACCTGCCTTCACTCGGACGTCTTCATCCTGGCCTAGTCGTAAATTATTCTCGGGGGTGTCACATGAAACGGACCGAAGAAGATATCTCTTTCTCGGAAGTGGAAATATTTTAGTTGCCACACCCTTAATGGATCCTTTGACCGTTCCATTGGTCGTTTTTTATCGAGCAGCACTGGGGGCATTCCTAGGGATTGCCCTAATAATCTAAGAAGTTCCTTGTTTTGCGCATTTTTCAACCATTATTAGACGACTTATTTTGCAGTATTCGATAGGTTTCGTAATAATATTGGCAATTAACGACAAAAATGCCATAGTTCATGCTTTTAATCGGATATGGTGAGTCAGGTAGGGCACTGATACATATCCAGCCTCTAATATATCGGCTGGTACCGTGATTAGAGATAAAAATAGATTGAATTGAGGCAAAAATGTCAAGTTAAACGATTTATTTCAAGGGCTTGCATATTCTAGACTACGGCCATCTTGAATTTAACCCTTTGAATGCCAACCAATTTTCTAGGCACTATGCCAAAAGTGCCGAGGCATTTTTACTGACTTTGCAGTAGGTTAGGGGAAAAAAATGAGGTCTCAAAAACAAGTAAAAATTATATGCTCAAAAACTTTAGGAAATCTTTGTTATATGTGGTTTTACCTTTTTACAATATTATTTGACGAATTTTTGGTAGTATGAGTTAATTTTTATAACTTAAAAAAGTAGTTAATGCTAAAATAAAATAAAAATTGACAATTAGGATAAGTTAATTATCAGCATCTAAGAGTGACATTACGTTAGGAGCACGATAGTGCTCCTGGCACTTTTCGCGAGAGATAGGAGGAACGCGATAGCGCTTCCCGGTACTCTAAGAGTTAAATTTCAATATTCTCGTCCTCTCAGTAGTAACCTATGGAACTGTTTGCTAGCATTGTTTTTAACAAACCGGACTTCGTTCCTTTACCAGGGACTTCAATAGAACCGGAATTTGCCTGCAAGCCGCTACAAAATTCAACGAACTGCTTTATTCTAATGGTGATAGTCACTTTGACTATCTATGTCTCAGTGATCACTGAAAGAAACTTTATTTTTTTTAATCGTTCTACCTAAATGGTGATAAAAATAACATGAACGACGACATACTTTTTTTAAACAATCGAAAAAAATGTTTGAATCCGTGCATTATACGCATTCATTTACCGAGGTTTTTAAGCTTTGTGGGGGGAAATTTGTTTCTTACTTTTGATGAATAATATGCACCCAATAAATAAAACGAACAAACTTTGAATTAATCTACCACTTTATTTTCGTGGTACGACTAGTTTCGATGCAGCGGCGTCATCCTCAGGTACCTACCCGCTGCGTCGAAACTAGTCGTACCACGAAAATAAATTGGTGGATTAATGAAAAGTTTGTTCGACTTATTTATTGAAATGAACTTCCACTAAGTTGAGCCTGTGACTACCTATAGAGATTGTTAAATATGTACCCAACTTTTTTCGCGAATTGTGGCGGTAGAAACTGTTCGCAATAAAGGGCTGAACGTCCTGGAAGTGGAACGGAAAATTGAATGCACACTTCAAAGATAGGGTATTTTAAGAAAGTCCACATGTTGACCTGTTAAAAAGTACCAGAGATATTATAATGATTGGAGTAATGGCGCAAAGATGGCCTGTAATTATTGAAGAGCTAGTATGAGTTCCTTGAAACGAGGCATTAGGCTGACTAATGACTCCAAAATTCAAGTCATGATGTATAGATACAAACTAATTTCCAATATTCGTTCCCTTTTATTAAAAAATATTCCGTTATTTTGTATTGAATACATGAATGCGGTCATTTCAAAATATTCACATGTTGTTTCCACTTTTACATCCCCTTTTCACTTTCTCCTTTATAAATGCGTATACAAGTTTTTTATATAATTGCACTGAAATCAATCATGGTTTTCATTTATCAATCAGGAACTTGGGGTTAAACTTAAAGTTTAATGGATAAATAATATGCTATGTTCCAAATAAAACTCGTAAAGTTTAAACATTTCTTTACGCACTCAGTGATATAACCCGAAGGATGGTTTGGATAGGTGAGGGTAGAGCTCACTCCAGGATAAAGCCAATGGCGTGTGGATTTCGCATATTCGGATCAGGGATGCAGTGTCTTTCCCACGGCCACATCGCGCACCGAAAATACTCATTGGTAATGGGCGAAGGCTTTCATGCGATTATGCCTCAATAATTCTGTGCGTGATTTCTTTATTAGATGCTTCAATAAATAGTGTCGTTTCTCTATGCGATGTGATCGTTGCGATGTTGTGCAATTCCAAGATAATCACTCCCTCCTCGAATACGTAAAGTACTCGATAAGGCTCTTGTTCATAAATTCAACCCTTGAATTAAAGACTTTGGTAGAATTTATGGTTGAATTATGGTTGAATTTATGAACAAGAGCCTTTTCGAGTACTTGACATTTTCGAAGAGGTAGTGATTATTTTGCGCGGTATACTATTATTTGCATGATTTTCGCATAAATTCAAACCAATCGGGGCGATTTGAATCGACCTGCGTTTTACTCTGTTGCCCAATGAATCCTCGTCTCAGTCCGTTTTTGTCAATTTCTTCATTATCCTGTCATCACTTCTCATCCTGTGGCTGTTTTGAATCTTTTCTCTCTGCTATTATTCGAAATCCATTGCCTTAAATAGTCTCTGCTCATCCAGCCACGTTTTGGTTCTCATGTCATGCATTCCTATCTTCATTCCATGTAACATCACATGACCATTTTCTTCCCTGTTTACTCACTTATGAGATGAAAAACTTAGTATACTGGGGGGTAATATTTTCCCTGGGAAATTGGTTGAACGTGGAAGTCTGGAAGGGTGCTTGATCAACGTTGAAAGCTTTATTAGCAGGTGAGATTAATCACTAGGTCTACGTGTTAGGCAACAAATAGATTTAAAGTGCTCTAATCTTAGGTTATCTCCATTTAATAATACGTTAAGAACGCTTGCATGACTGATATGTATACAAATTTATCATGCGTGGTATAGTTTTCCATTTTAAATTTAGATTTACGATTTTCTGAGATTGGCGTCTTATGAATAGGCCCTCATGGTAAAAAAAGAGGGACTTGGGAAGCGTCCATTACTAACGTTTGGTGATTTTGGTATTTTTGAAACCCCCTCCCACCTAAGTGAGATTTGGCTCGACCCCCCATCTTCTCCCACTAATCACACGTGAGGTTGTAGAAAATGCGTATTTTCAGTGGGTTACGTTTGTATTAGCTTCTTTTCGTGGGATTTATTTGAAAAAAAATGGTTTATTTTTTTAATTTAAAATTAGATAAGAATACCTGGTATGTAAGATAACTGAGATCGCAATTTTATACTGTTTCTTGCTGAAAAGAATTACTTGATACTTGCCGGGATCCTCCCTCTCTCCCACGTGAGTTTGGGTGAGAATCGACGTGATCTCCTGCCACACCCCTAAACGCCTCACGTAAGGATTAATGGATGCCCCCTCGTTCAACCCAGGGTTGAATCACTGAGTGCGTGAATCGCTACTCTGAGCTGTAACTAATTACTATTCCATAGATTCCGCGGTAACTTTCTTTTACATCTTCTTTAAAATAAAAAGTACATTTCTTTTTCGGATGTAAGGCTCCCCAAACTAAACCATGGAATAGTAATTTTTAATGAATAATTAATAATTTCACGAAGACTTTTGAGAACAATAACGTGAACTACCGAATAATCAAAATATTTTTCCCTGGTATTATATGATAACCAAAACAGGTAATATTGCTTAATTTCTTGCTGATGTGAACTGCAACTAAAAATAAGTATATTTATGCTGGCCACTTACAACATCTCAGGAAGTGATTTATATCGCTTCGGCTATTTATGTCGCAATCCACTACGAAGGGTGAATGGGTTTCACTTAGTTTTCGTATGAATATTAAAAATTTAGAATGGAGTGGGAGTGGGAAGTAGAAAATATTAGGGTACAAACACTAAAGATATAAAATGCTATTTCTGAAAACCATAACCTCTTACAAAATCACTCTATCCCACGGAATACTTTACGTTATAGCAATACCCTACTAAAATTCCTGATTGCCAAGATTTTCAGGCACGACAACTCAAGATCCAGAGCACGAATATAGATCACAGGCTCTTGAACTTTTTTGTGGACATAATGAGATGGGTTGATATCGGTAGAACGTGAGCTAACTGCCTCAGATATTTTACCTGCCCAATCACCGTGCCATCGGGTCAAGGCTTCTCAGAAAAACAGATGCCCGTGGTGGATATGGAACAACCTTACCATGCCACACTTAGGAAACAAAGTCAGAGTTTATTAAAAAGCATAATTTTTTCCGCCAAGATGCTGGTGCTCCAGTCTACTGCTCTCAAAAGGGTCAAAACAATCAGGGAACAGATGAGAAGGGGGTTTGGGATGTAGGAAAAGAAAGACTCCTTCAAGCACGGGAATCGATCCCGGTGCCCCCTACGTGACAGATACGCGATCTGGTGAACCAATCAGATCGCAGACAAGAGGCTGGAGCGAAATCGTCGTCGTCTGCTTCGGGGTCGGCTTGATTGGTATGAGAAGTGGTCAGCCGGTGTGCCTCTTGGGTCGCTCCGACCGGGACACAAGGCTCATCGTCTTCGACCGACCCACGCCACCCCTGAAAAGCCCCGCCAGACCACTTCAGGGCGTGGGGCCGGCCCTTGATCCCTCACCGCGATCCCTATCTCATTAAGCCGGCGCTCTCCGGGACACGTACATTAGTAATCATGATCACCCTCCTTGGGTCTGGAGGCCGCAGCCATCGGTCGGCGTCTGTGGGACAGAAGGAAACACGACGTCAATCCGTCCCATATAAAAAAAATATTTTTCTTTGAAATTTCAAAAATTTACAACCAGATTTAGGTGACCCTTGGGTATACAATAATCGGAAAAAATGTTTGAAAATATTTTTTTAATTAGCGAGAGGTGCCTCAATATCAGCATCCTTAATGTAGCGTACGATTTCGCAAAAACTGATGTCGCATTATTAAACAGGGTAAGTTATGGCCCTTTGGAGAACAATTTTCGTCGGTTTTTAATGTGGAAAATGTTTTGTTGAGACAGCCTAACAAAATAACCGCCTAAAAGCTATAACATGGCTTCCACCGAAGACAATGGGCCATATAACGTGGGACTTGGTCTTCTCTAAACCACGGTAAAACCCATTCCCTTACCGAAGGTGCCCTATGAACATAGCATACTTACCAACTGACCCATTAACATAATACGGGAAACAATAATGTAATTAAATAATACTAACAATTATTTCATTTATTGCTACATTTTGATTTTACAGCTGAATTACATAGATAACAAAGAGAGTGAGCTGTAGGTGGTCCCCGAGGTCATAAGACCAGAATTCAGGCACCATCAAATAACAAAAATCTATGCCAAAAAATAACGCAGTAAATATTACATGTGTTTTGAAGAAATAGCATCAAAATAAATTCTCAATTATTTCTTAATAGAAAAGCCAGTCTTTGGCAGATCTTAGCATTTTATTTAAGGTTGATTTAATTTGTTTAATTCTAGCGGGCAGTAAAATCTTAGGCCCCATGTAAAGAAAGCAACGTTTATATAATGTTAGCATTGGTCTGTTTGTTACAACGAATGACTCACTTCTTAAATTACATTCACATTTATCAGACACACTCGGAATATTGCCACTTCCAGCATAAAGCAACAGCCGGGATCAGGATTCAAAGCGTAGACCATTTCGTTTGGATCAGAAGGTAAAAAATGGCTATCGTGCCGTAGTTATAAAAGTTTTACATATAATATTTTTTGATACAATAACGAAAGAGTAACGTGGATAGAATTACTGGAACTCAGAGAGCAGAGATTGTTGCAGTTGTTCAAACTCGTCGGTATTTTGTGGATGCAGCTAAAATTTTCTAGACGAAACAGTTTTGGTTCTAAAACTTATCAATGCTCACCAAAGGGTGTCATATTGGTCTGAAGTGGTAAGAAATGATATCTGTAGGCACGACAGTCTACAGTTTATGCCTTGGAGTATTCTTTGGCCGTGAAGTATAGCTTACTCCTAGCCTTGTTTCATCCTGTGCTCTAAATATAGTTTCCTTATTTAAAGGAATGCGTTGCCTTGTGGTTTAGATGCGGCAAACTCCTACGCTATGGGGCCAATGGTATTCGGTTGAAGTTATGAATTATTTATCTTGACAGCAGAAAATTAATCGGTAGTCGTGAGCAAAAGATTCCACCTGAACTAAACACAGCACCAGTGTCACAATCAAATTTCACATATGATTGAATTCACCCTGAAGACGATGGCAGACTTAGCCTTCGAAACGTCGCGTCGGTGCAGAAAAACCCTTGGACCCGGCTGGAAACCCGAGAACTCTTCCTCCAGTCTATTCGCCGGGAAAACCTTAGATCCTTCATAGTTCTATATTCAGTAATAGATGTAACTGGTTTTATACGGGACGTGTAATTAATTTATTATGAACTACATAGGACTACCTAAAATGTAAGAAGATAAAGTTGAGTAGTAAATTGGGAAGTAGTAATTAGTAAAAGGGAAAGCCATCGGAAGACTATAAGAAGAGGAGTACTTAGTAAATATGTAGTAGAGGAGAGCTTAAGTTGTTCTCTCATTCTTCCACCTGTCCGATTCATCATATTCATATCATAACGACGTTTGAATGATGTCATCTGAATGATACCCAAGAGCGAATAGAACGCTATCCCATTTAAAGAACACGGAAGGGTCCCTATTTGGAATCAGTTTCTTGGAAAACAGGACAAATAATAGCTTCCGCCTTGCCAAGTTGTAATTGTTCATTTCCATTTTATTCATATAGCTTCCACTTTACTAGGTCAAAACATTCACAGTCATAAATATTTTTATACTCAAGCGCAGAATGCTTTGTTCGTGTTTAATACGAATTCTAGGTGCGCTAGTTTTAGTGGGGTCATTATTCAGACTAGAAATTGCATTTGGTTACTTTTATTTGATAAATGTAAAGGAAAGATAGGTTCCGACGAAGAAAAAAATCTTTCCCATTCCCTCGTAAGTTTCAAATGAGAAAACGCTAAAGGTACCGTCCACTTTTCATGAGTTAGTGACTTTATTAGTGTTTTGGTGGATTAACTCGTTCGGGGAGAAACTTTTATCGAGGAAAGGATGCGCTCGTAATAGTGGATATAGCAAGTGCTGGAGATAGTTGGATAGGATGAGGAACGAGGATGTACCTACACTGAAGAATACGAGAAGAAAAGGAATCGTGGATCACCATACGACTGAGAATGGCGCGGTAGATAGGTCATGCCATAAGACAAAGCAGTTGCGTTAGGACCATAATGGCGAATGAAAATAGCAAAGCAAATGAAAAATTGAAGTAAAATTTCCCTCTGAGTCAGAGTCAGAGATAATGTATAATTTATAAGTATAAGAGAGTACTTGGGGCATATCAAGAACACAAGTGACTCAATCTACAAATTTTACATGAAAGTTAATTAGGTAAGTATAGTTTTGTCAGTATATCGTGGCTGGACAAATTATATTAATATTATTGGTAAATTGATGAAAAAAGTACACTTACGTAACATTTCGAAGCCTGCCGCGTGAACGGTGGTGAAACGGTGGTAAGGAGATAATTTGCGATGAGAAAAAATTTCCTAACATCTAGCACCATGAGCCATGGGATCCAGGAACCAGAATAGCCTAGTGGTCTGCGCAGTGCCCCGGAAAACTTATGAAACGCGGTTCAATTCCAGTTCTAGGGATTTTTTTTCCTAATTCCAATTTTTGTATAAAAAGTATAGTTATGTCAACACTAAGTAAATGTAAAAAGTGCATTCACATTATAAGTAAGTTAATGTGCAAAGTATTCTTATGCTGCCATCAAGTTAAGAAAAAATATAGCAATTTTTTTAATAAGTAAAAATATATACAAAAGAAATCTCGGAAAAAGAGCAGCAGAAAACTATCATTGACGCAACTAGCAACTAGCCTGGGAAAGCCTCAAACGAAGGGCTGCAGTATACCAATCTTAGGACTTTAGTTCCATGAATGTTTGCATGCTTTTAAGGCCATTTACCATTAATCCCCTTATCCTTTACAACGTTCCTCCCACCGAAGAATCCATTCCACATTGCTGAGACCACGGGCCCAGTTGGAACTCCTACCCGGTGGTATATGATGGCTGGAAAACGCCCAAAGAGACCTCGCACTATTACCATTCTCACTCAATTCAAATGAAGTGTGCAGGTGACCCTTTCTCCCACAGGCCACTGAATGGACCCCAGCAGGACGATTTAACTGGATTAATCTTCTTTCACGATTATTTTCCGCGTCATTAAGGGACTCTGGGCTCTCAGAAACTCGTGTGGGAAAGAACGGCCTACAAATAAGCTGCGATCGGTGCCGTCCGTATTTCCCCTGTTCTAAAGCGAGTGCAATGGCTTACGGCGTGGGTCGTCCATTTCGCGTTGAGCCCGTGTTTTGCAAGACAGATGGAAGTGGAAGTGGCATGCCCCTGGTTTAAGGAGGGTTATAATATGGGTGCTAAGTGGACTGCATTCAAGCCGCAATGAGCCTTTTGAGGAACATGGTGATGCTTCCCATTCACGTGTGTTGTCTTTTGCTGTGATTCGGAAGGGAAGATCCAAACGCTAGCTGTATGGCTAAATAATACTTTCTGAAGGTAATAAAAAATTCTCTCGTTCGATTTGAATGACCACGGCCCAATTTTCAATATATTTCCTCGTATGTGTGTGTTTTTTAAAGGATACCGTTCTTCACGATTGAAAATAATTAAATTGAGTCTTTTCATTTTATTATTTGCTCTATCATTGATAAGATTATCCGGGGGTACTAACTGAAAGTCTGAATATTTTCGTGGGCTGAAATCACTAGTCAAAAATTGCAGATTTTTCTCCATTACAATTCATTGCTCCTTAGTGAAAGAAACGGAAATGTTTAGGAGGTAAATTGTTTTTTTGGAGTATTGTCATTCTTTCTCATTGACCAGAATTCGAATCGATTTTCTATATACATCATTTCGACTCTTGCCTAATCAGGCATTCATGGCAGAATTGTATGGAGAAAAAGGTTAGAAATTTTATATGGAATGTCACTTTCTTTAATGTTTGCATCATCTTTTCGAGTTTTCTTCAGCCAATCATTCTTGTCTGTTTACAAAATAGTTTCTCCTTATCGTAAATAAGCGGTGAATTTCGGGTAAAATTGGTACTACGAAATGATTTTTTTTGTCGAACGGACGTTGTCGTCGTTGTAAAGAAATCTTATGTAATAGTTCAGGAGTTATAGTTCATTGTAAAATGAATTAATACTTATTTATTGATTCTATGAAACAGCCGACTCTAATATCAAGTATTCAGATATTAAGTCACATCTATAGTCACGTAAAGCTCATATTCAAGGGTGATAGGTGATCGCACACACCTTCATCTGTGTTAAAATACATACTTAATTGCTTCTTTCATTTATTATTTTCATTAAGAACCATCGGCACTTTAAGTAACTTATTTTAGAATTTCTGCCTAAATTACGAAGCTTTTGTTATCAATTGGTATATTTTTCATTTTCTTTTCAGAGAGAAAATATGTTCTTAAACTTCCACGTTCGTTCGTGTAAATCTACGTCCGATTCGATAAAGGTCGTCTAAGATACGTTACATTCCAAAAAGATATTGTCTTCTAATGAAATAATGCAATCACTATGCATGTTCTATGGCCACTATATTCATTAAATCTACCTGAGTTTTTTTAGTTACGGCATTATCACTGATACAGTCTGTCCTTCAACATGTGGTACAGAATATTTACTCGGAAATGAGGGATTTGGGCAGGTGAATCAGGGAAGGAAAGGTATAATAAGGAGAAAAATTTGTGGTTCACATTAGTTTACCAGATGATATGGGAGCAATACATTTTTTTCTATCTAAAATAGGAGAATAAGGGAAGAAATTGTCTCTTGCTAATTGAAATTCTTGTAGTTAATAATCTCAGATTTCTAATATGCGCCGTATTAATTTTTTTCATTTAACATGAAACATAGTAGACAGGTACTTGATCCAATAAGCTGAGTACGATTATTAAATACGGTATTATTCAGTAACTCTCTGAATGGGATGTCTCCAAACGTACATTGAAATAGGCTTTCAGAGGTCTGTATTCCCGTCGATGACCACCAGATTGATCCGTTAGTCGCGAAAAAATAAGCTATAATTAGGGCTGTAAATCGAAATAATATTAGTCTATATTTGTAATAACCAAATTCATAAATTTTTAATGCTATTACTCACGATTGAAAATATTGATAATAAATGGATTGATTTCACCTCATTGCCGTGGATTTCTGAAAACAGATTAAAATGGCTATATAAATATCCCTCAAGGGACCTAGATTCTATACGAGTAGTAAGGAGTTTTACATCGCCTGAGATTACCAATGCATCCACGAGGCACAGAACTAAGGGAAATATTTCTTAATAAACACCTATTAAAATTGCCTAAAGTCGGAAAGTTTCCTTCGTTTGATAAGGTATTAATAATTCTTATTTAAGCCAAGTGCTAACTGCTAGAAGGGTACTCTGCTACCTGCTAGTGGCCAGCATCGTATCGGCGCTCATAGCCTCGCCCCAAGGTCACCTCACATGGCGGCAGCTGAAGCCAGAATGACGTTACACGGACTTTTCCCAGCATTGATACTTAGCCGTCGCGTTTTCGCGCGCTTGAAAATTTTCACTTTTCATTTAATCTCGAAAAATAGATATCATCATTTAAAAATCTAAAAGCGTGAAATACGTACTCCAGGAGTAATAATCTTTCGATTTAGGGAATTAAAAAAAAAACAAGAAACCACCCCATTGAATTAAGAAGTATCAGTCACATTGGAATAATTGATTTTTTTGTGCATGCACAAAAAACAATTGAAAAACTCTTCACGTTCGTTCATTTGGCTCCGCACGAGACGAGAGCCGTATTTTCGTCGAAAGGTTTTTAAAAGAAGTCCGTGTGTGTGAGGGCTATTTTCTTTCTGGGCCCACCGACCGCAGACGGGGAGGTCTTCCCCGGTAGAAATGCATCGTGTGACTCGGGCGACACTCTTGGAGACGTCGCATTAGCGAGATGTTGTGTGCTCCGCTCCGCTTGTACGTGGATGAAATGCTGATGGGCGAGCGGTAACACGGATACCCTTGTCCCGTCGTCTCGAGGGAACTGGTTTCATTCCCCTTCTTATTTCGAGTAGAAGAAAACAAAAAGAAATGAATTGAGGCATTCTTCACCCTCCGACACAGGAGTAGGTTTTGTGGTCCAGACTCGCGCCGCTGGTTATACACGTTTTTTTTCCTCTTGCTCCACCTTTAAGTTCTTCTTATTGGATGACACGCGGATTGGGCATGGAAAGGTAACTGAGGTCCGACGAAGAAGTCAGGGAAGTAAGAGACACGCTCCCAATTAAAGAAAAGAGCAGACCCCATTCATTATTATTTCCCTTTCTTTTAATCCACTCTCCTTCGGGGAGGTAGACTTGTTTAAAAACGACTTCGCCTTTATTTCGTGTTCCGAACTTCGTAATCAGTGCCGCTTATTCTGCTCGAAGGCGGATGTGAAAAATTGTTTTTTTTTATTCCTCAGCCGTATTGTTGCATAACTAATTCAAATCGTGGCGGGATTGTTGATGTTATAGGGATTGAACGTAGGAGTAAAAAAAAGCGGTGCTCCTTATTTCCAGACAGGCAGTACATTTTTACTGAGTAAGATGATTTAGCAATTCACCGAATAAGTTTAATAGCTCTACACAGTGGCGTAACTATGGGGGCTAGGAAGAGGGGATGAACGTACGTATTCGTATATAGTAACAATCCTGGATGCTACTTGTTTGAAATATAGTTGTCAAATGTCAGTTTATATTTGGCCTCTCTTAGTTATTCAAATTTGTTGATTTGCATAATGAATGTATTGTAATGGGTTTCTTTAATTAATACACTCACAACTCCCTTTTTTATGTTATTTTTGCCCTGTCTGGTCTGCAACGCAATCATAAATATCCCTCCACCCTAAAACTAAGTCCTGTTACGCCACTAAATCTACGACATACGTCAACAATAGTAACAATTTTTCTTAGTGTATTCAACCTTTGAGATAGCTCTTTCTTTCGTGGAAACATCTGATATTATCATAATCGAAATAACTGGTAAAAATACAAATGAACTTTCGCTGCAGCTAGAAGTGCTGCGATTGCTATCAGTGTGAATGGTATGTAATGGCATTGTTACAGTCTATAATAAATTACGTAAGTGAGATAGAAATGCAGATAGAAATAAACATTTGAGCCGAAAATTGAGCGCTATGAAGCTCAATAATACGTATGCTTGAGGATAATGAATAATGGAAAATGTCAAGTGTGAAGTGGATGCCAATAAGCAAATTAAATGATGGAAGATAGTGATGGTTTTCTGGGAAATGTGGTTTAAAGCGAAACTAGTACGATATTTGGCATTTAGCTAATAATTTCACGGAATCATATGAATTATTTCCAATATTCTTTGGAGTATGCTAATTCGTCACAGACACTACGATGGTATAGTGAGATTTCATGACAAAAAGCCTTATTTTTGATAAAACGGACTTCGTTTTTCTACACAAAAAGTCTTAATTAGTACTATCCGGATTTGATGTTCATGATCTCACACCAGAGTACTCAAATTTCACCTTTACGGTTAATATCCTGCCCGTTGGTGCCAAAGCGAAGTTAATGTGATATTTTGATGAGGAATTTTTATCCTCATCAATATGTGTTACACGTGTCTTTTTGTTACACATGTATGTTTGTCGTAACTGCGGACCGGATAACGGACAAGTCGAGCTGAGCTGTGCCGGTGAATACGTTGTAGGCTAGAATGAGACGTTTACGCTGGTATCCACAGCGATGACCTTGCCCTCTTCTTTCCAAACACGAAGGAAAGGAATGTGCTATGCTGGTGTGCCGTACAGGAATGGAGATGAGCCATTAGCACTACGTGTCCGATGTGCAACAATGTCTTTATCATTGCGTGGACAAGGGTGGTCAACTTTATAGTTATAAGAGATGGCCAGTTAATAAATTGAAAATTAGTTTCCCTGATCATGAGCATTTCTAGGAGTCATACAAGGAGTATACTCCTTGGATGCATCAGGGTATTAATCAAATAATTATGAATATATTTGCGTTTATAAAGATAATTACTAGAGGGAAAATAATCGAATTGGAAAATGTAAAAAATATGTTCATATTCAATTTCTTTTTCCGCCTAATCGAATTAACTTAATTTTTAATTCGTAAAAAAGCATACATTTACAGGAAATGACTTTCTAAGAGACGAATTTGTGGAGGGGTCTACAAATTAATTGCCTTTGGACTTCTGAAAACTTATTCCACCATTTTCGACGTTTACAGAGTGTTATTAGGACTTGAAGTTGAAATAACGTAAGATATTTTTCGCTTTGGGCTGTAAATCTATCCACGATATACTTAAGTAGAGTTTATCATGCTTCCTCATTCTGAGGCCGGGAGTCTGATGCATCCCTCGTCAATTCAGTGTCGCCAAGGAAGGAAGAGTTTCATGGGCATTTCACGCTACACACAGAAAGCGGGCTGATGACAGTTTTCGTTGATCGAATCTCTTTACACCGATGCTGGTAAATCTGTAGTAGGTAGATCTGGTTATTTTAGGAAGCCGTAGTCCCTTGCGCCTTTCCGCTGAAAAAGAAGCTACTCATTTATTTACCGGTCGAATAAAATTTTTCGGTCGTTTCTAATTTTTGGTAATTACTACCTGTGCATCGCTTTCTCGTGGTTTTTACTTGAATCTAACAAGCAGCGTTAAAGGAAATTCATTTTCCACTTATTCAATAAAATATATCCTTTCCCTGTCCACTTTACCCTTGGGTTATTTTTGTGTGTATAATTTCTTGTGCCTCAACGTGGTTATTATTAGAATGTGGTAAAATTCAAGGAATGAAGAATATCCGTTCAGTAGAGTAGGTATTTATTTATTCTCTGCACGTTAGTTTGTTATTATTCCAACAGATATCTATTTCCTCAAAATGAACACATGTCATTAATAGCTTTCAAGAGCCGTATCAAATTGCGTTCCCCAATGAGGAAATCATAATATGGTTACCACTTTGTATTGCTAATCTATAGAGTTCACAATTTATAAGCCGAAACTTCGACCCACAAATTGATCGCAGCCTTTCTTCGAAAAAGGATACTAAGGTTATAAAGCAATGGACCCCATGATATATATTAAGAGCATTTCATTCGTAGAATATTGTAAGTAAGATTCATTTTTCATAGCAGCTCATTGGTAATGGGTGTGTTTTTATCAGTTGGAAATTTTTAGGGATTTTTTTAAAAACGTATTCCTAAATCTATTGTATGGAACGAATGGCAATTATTTTTAGCTGTAATCAAGATTTTTCCCCGTCGTCCAAGCGTATGAATATTTCATTAGATGGCATTAATTTTCATCTTTATGAGACTCTAAAGCTTCTGAATGGTCGAAGTCACAGGAAGATCTGCTAAGTGAATTTTTCATGTCGCTCTGGCAAGCGACCCAGTTTGGTCACAGTGGAAATTTCGGGTGACCATCAATCGCTAAATGTCTTTTGGCCAAGCCGTCTGTCAACGTTAATTAAATGTTAATGTGCTGCTAAATTATTCTACGATATTCTTAATCGCTTTTGGGCGAACCAAATGAAAACTGAATACATTTAAATATCCTTAAGTGTGTTCTTTAAAAGGCCATCAATCAACACGAACGACCACCGGGAATCGTTTAAGAACTTGCGTTCGATCGCACTATCTTATCAGCTCTTAATTTCAGGCTATTTTATGCAAATTAATCCATATAATATGTAATTCGATAAGCTGATATTATTCTCAGATATTTTAAATCAAATTCTCTGCCCGATTTATACTAATCGAGATAAGGAAACAAAAATGATATACCATGAGGTTAATCAGTGCATGCTTAAAATAAATCAATGTGCTGTTTAACTTATGCTTAATTAAAAATTCAAAAAGACGAGTATCATTGAAGAATTGGGGGTTTTCAACAGAGTGTAATCTAGCTAGCTCCTTTAAAGGTAACTCCCGGGTTTCTCTTTCTTTCGTAGGAAATGATTATCCCCACGGGAGCACGCAATCTTTTAAGAACTTTAACGTAATGTTCGTTGCTGGTTTTCTGTCCTTTTGGAGCAAAATTGTAGAGCACAACACCCTTACAATTGAAAAAATGTCCGTATTGACTTTACATGGCTCCAAGGCCGTAGCCAGGGGAGGTATCAAGGGGGATTGATTCCGCCCCCCCCCCCCCGAAATGAAAAGAAATAGATACTCTATGCTCGCTTGGTGCTCACACGACGATGTCATATAGCTGCGCAGGGACATCTAGTAGTCCAATGCGACTTAAGTCAATAATTATCTAAGCGAATTTGTAGGTGCAGTGTGTGTAGTTGTAGTGCAGTGTGTGAAATAATATTGCTGTGAATTATTAGAGAGAGTGACTTATGAGCCTCCTGAGGGACCGCAGAATTGACATCGACAGGAGTTAATTAATTTGTTCGCTGCAAAGAAAGCTAGAAGGCTAAATTCAATTTTATAAAAATATTTTTATATGTTCCTTTAAGAGTTTATAATAAATATGTATATTTAACTGTATACGCTATTTTATTTATCCTATAAAAATAATTGTATGTTTGTCTACTATTCCATAAACCCCCTGTAACTGTACAAAATACCAAAAAAGCTGCACGATTCGTCAAAAACTGCAACAGGCGTACAGAGGGTGTAGGTAACGCAGATGTTACGTGAATTAGGCTGGGAGCCGCAAGAGACTCGTAGGCTGCGCGCAACGCTAAGAACAAGTGAGAATAGATATCTTTTGGAGCGACTCGGAACATCATCTTAGAGCTCCACTACACTTCCAGGTCCGGCAGAAAAGATAGATTGAGGGAGATATTTTGCGGAACTGATAGATATGGGAATTTGTTTTTCTAAAGGGCATAAATAAATGCTAGCTGCAATTTTGTTTGAGTATTTGCTTTTTATATGTAAACGGCTAGTGTCCTAACACCCCCTGCCACACGCCTTTTTAGGCGGTTTGCGGTGTATTAAGTTGACGTAGATGATCTTATGCCGAGATCGGACCAAAACTTGATACAAATTTGTCGATCTGTTCTTTCTGCCATTTTCAACATTAAGGAAATACGATTAGCGCAAAAAAATACGTTGTCATAAACACAGGCTGCGCGCGACCCATGGTGACCGACCGATGACAACGCCATTGAGAGAGGGTGTACACCGTACAATTCACGCTCATACCCCTCAGAGGCAGCTCAAGTGGTGCAAAGAATTGAACGTAGGTCAGATACTTTTCTGACAAACCTCGTATTTTCATAGGAGGATAAATTGTTTTAGACGTAGTGATAAAAATAAGCTAGTCTATGCAGAGTCATGGTTAAAAAAAAAGGATTACAGCGTATGAGCGTAGAAACAAACAGTTTTGAAGCAGTGAAGATTTCAAGGGTTTTGGACGGGGCAAGGTCCCCTTATCTCCTTCCAACGTTTCGACAAGTAACTTGCCCATCGTCTTCAGGTATTCAGGAAACTATTCAAAAGCTTACTGAAACCGTTTGATCCATTGGATTCCTGAATCTCTTAAGACGATGGGCGAGTTTCTGGTCGAAACGTTGAAAGAATGTATGGAAGACCTCACTCGGTGCAAAACCCGAGAGGTATTCTCTGCCATTTTTCGCCGGGAAAGAGCCAGACATTACAGTTCTAAAAATAATCACATGAAAAAAGAGCCGCGATTATTTTCATGGATCCCATTCATTCAGACCCTGAATTCGCTATTCTGTATATGATTACGGTACATGGAAGGGGAAAAAATCTTCTTCTTTCAGTAATTCTCTCAGAAGTTATAAAAATAAATGGGAAACAAAAATTTGCCAACCAATTTTTATGAATCAATGATAATAATAGGAATGCGATCCATAAACCCGTTCCGGAAGAACCACTCGTAGAATGAGTAAATCGCTTACAGGAGTGTAAGCACAAACGAATCATAGGCCGATGCGAGGAGGAGAGATGGGTGTGAGATGCCGTTACCCGCTCGACAGGAGCTCTTGACGTTATCCAATTACCTGCAAAAGGGTTAAGGCATTCGATGTTTCGCCTCAGATAGCTAGAGAAATGGGCGAGGTATCGGAAAATGGAAAGAGTACAAAATGGGAAATATTTTGCTTGCTGGAAGTGGCTGGAGAGAGTGAACTTTTATTATTCAGTTATTTTTCCCTTCGTCTACCGCAACCATATACCGAAAAGCGAGTTCAGTCCCTGAATAAATTACCATGTGACTAGCTTATTATTAGAGGTACGTAAAAATCGCACTTTCGTTTTTTTTATCACACTTTCAATAGCAGTTTATCGCATTTTGTAGCGTCTATTTTTTTCATAATTAGGTAGATGACGATAAAATGTAGTGGCTATTATACAGTACAAAATATTTTTAATAATTATGTAGTGGAACATATATAAGTAATATAATAATAATGTAGTAGAACAATAATAAATTAAGGAATAAGATATAGTGGCGGAGGTGTAGCTCGCCCGCGCCCACTTGTAGTTGGCGGCCACGTAGAGTCCCAGCCAATTATTACCTAGCCAATCGCTCACATGCTTTAAGCGGTGAGTATCGCCAGAGCATTTAAACTGCGCTCGGCACAAAAAGCACGAATTTTGCCGTCGAAAAGGCGAATTTGCGTAAAAATGTCACAAAATTCCAGTAATCGCATCTATGTCGCATTTATTTGCGCACATCGCATCTAAATCGCATTTGCGATTTTCACGCATCTCTTCTTATTATTATCTATATATATATATTTTTTATATCACGAGATGTGGGTCAAAACCCACACCCATTTGACCCACATCTCGTGATATAAAAATATATATATATATATATATATATATGATAAGGGGTCGTGAAGTATAAAGTTTGACTTATTATTATCACTATAAAGTGAGGAATTAGGAGGTGCTGGGAGGATTTGGAGAGGAAAGAAAATTATAAAGAACTATACAAAAGAGAAAGGAGAATTGAATCGGGAATCAACAGCTGATGGAGCAGTGAGAGGAGAAAAGAAAAGAGGAAGAAGTAGGCTGAAGATGACAGACGCAGAGTATGAGGAGCCCAGGGGTCCTTAGAAGGTTACAACGCACAGGGGCCGGGACCCAGTAATACAACTGATCCGCCCGCTCACCTGGCAAGGAGATTGGAATGGGAAGGAAAAGGATGGAGGCGCCGCGGCGATTAAGGAGCCCGTTGATGCCTTCAGGGTAGGAATAGGAATGGAAGGTTGAGCTAGGGAATACCCTCGCCGTAATGGGAGCGACAAGGGCCCACTAGTTGCGAAACCGTAATTTATTGCACCAACGATTTAGGAAGATTTTTCTGTAAAAGAGAAAAAAAATCCAAAGATCAAATCGTTGGATGATCAACGCAGTGAAGTTAGGAAGTAGGTATAAGGAAGCCAAGGATGAGCCACAGGAGAGAAGGAGGTGGAGATTACTTCGGAGTTTGGGACCTGCCAGTGGGCAGAAAACCAGTTGACGATGATGATAGAAAGACGGAAAAATTCGGTCCCGCAGGCTTTATTTAAAAAAAAATTATTGCGATAGGCATTTTTTTTTAAATAGGACATAAATGAGCTCATGCTCTTTTGGAAACACTGAAGACTCGGAAATTTACGCCGGCTCCTCTGAATAATTGAAATACAGTGGGTATTGCCTGGAGCGGGCGAAAGTTTGCAATTGGGATAAAATTCGCCCGTTACATTATCCGAGCATGACCGAGCATGGACCGACTCTGCACGCAGACAGATGCTAAGTAGTAAGGCGATTGTTGCTATCCCATTTATTCCGAGGAAAAAATGAATTCTCCTTGCTATGGATTCTACTTAATTCTTACAACATTCACGAAAAATAAATAATACCTTCCTCAAAGAAGTTTTGAAGTAGTAACGCGTCAGGAAAACAATGGGTGAACGAGAATAATGCTTCCTCTCAGCAGTGACACGGAATTGTCGAAACACATTGGACTTAAGGGAATTTCGTGACACTAAATTGCATATTTATGTGAGTGAGTTGGGAGGCGAGGGTCGTCTTTTTTATACTGAGATTAGACGCTTTAGAAATGAAAGAAATAGATAGGCCCCCCATCACAACCCTTTTGGTATACGGCCTCACCAAATCCATTTTAGCCGTCAATTGTGTGAAATAATGCATATTTAATGCTTTTTTAATGCATGAAACTAGCAAATTGCTCGAATTCTGCGTCGGATATAATATGAGGAAAGAGTGAGGTTCCATTTCATGCCTCTATCTTATGCCTTCCGGTATGCGGCCTCTCCAAATTCATTTTAGTCATTATTTGCGTAAAATAATGCACAGTTTATTTTTTAATACTTGGTACTAGCAAATCGTTCGATATTCCATTTTCTATGGAGTAGGAAGAAAGATGGAGGTCCCACTCACATATCTCTCAGTCCAGCCCTCTGGTATGTGTCCTCTCTCAATTGATTTTTACCTTAAATCTTGTGAAATAATTCATAGTTTATGTTTTTTTAATGCATGAAACTATCAAATCAAGAAGAAAGAGGGAGGTCCCCACTGACGCCTCTCAGCACAGCCCTCCAGTATGTGACCTCACTAAATTCATTTTAGCCTTTACTTGTGTGACTTTATGCATATCATTTGATTTTCAATGCGTGAAACTCGCGATATTCCGCTCATTTCGAATGACATCGCTTGCGGTTAACATTTATGATGCCCATGTCTGCCTCTTGAACGGTATATCCGCCTGAATTTCATGCCAATAGCCCGCCTTCCCGTGTCCCCACGGTCGACTAGCCATTCAAAGGACGAGCTCGTCTTGAAAGGGCCATTTCGGCCAACCGCGACAAGGATCCACGCGCTACACACAGCCTCCACTCCTTCGAGGTTTGGGCGCAAGACAGTATTGCCGGCAGTTTATGGCCACGTTCATAACGGCGACTGCATCGGCGTTTACTCCCATAACCCCGTTGCAAGGCTTGCGACCGTATACCTACTACTAAGAGCAACCGAACATGCTGCATATGGGCGCGAAGCGTAAGGTTCGGTAAGTTGACGTGTATTGCGTATATTGACAGTAAAAAGGGAGTTTTATCTTCGCTCTTCACCTTCGAAGTCGGTTGTTTTTGGTAACATTGCAAGACTTTTGGTGCTTCAGATTTTAGCGTATCCATTCTTTTCCTTGTTTTTTTTCAACTTACGGCTTCCTTCAAGTGAAAATTAATATGAGATTTTTTTGTTGTTTTTCATTGCAATGATGCAGTTTATAAAGTTTTTGGTGACAGTGTACTGTACTATACGCTTTCCGTAAGTGCAACTTGGTGTCTTGAGGTGCAAGTACTTTTCTAGGACTTGATGAGGCCTGTTATCACGTCAAACTTAACCGTAACTAAGTTTAACCCATATTATCTATATGGTGATAGGGGGAAATTTTCTCAGTGTCAGAAAAAGTGCAATTTAAGTATTTTTTCATTGAACATGAGGACGAAACTCCCATATTATTCAGTGAATTTCGATGCGGGAAAATATACTTTCTACATCGGATATAAAGTTATTCCTGAGAAACTAATTTTAGTTACACTCATTACCATGAGCCATTAATTGTAAACCAAAATTATCATTGCACGTAGCACTCACAATAAGAAAATGAAATCTCGCTAGAAAATTTGATGGAACATAATTTGCAAAACATTTGCACCCAAAAATTATTGTATATATCTTCAAGTAAATATGTTATTGAAGAATTTTTCAATTCTGAAAATTAAACGTTTTCGTAATAATGATTGCTGCTTGAAGTTTTAAAAATACATGAAAAAGCTCAGATAATATACTTAGAGAAAATTTAAAATTTTTATTTCTGACGTTGAAAAATTTACTTAAATGATGTTACTGATAAGCACCCTTCTTTGGTATCTGATGCAATGGATGGCCCCAAATAATTTACATTTGACACTTTGTTAAGAATAAAATAGAAAAAAAATGTGTAAATATGAAAAGGTTAGTGTATAGCAGTGTAGAGTAGAGACCTTTGTCTAACTAATCTTCGGATTGTTGTCAAATGATAGTGAATTTCCAAGAAGAATTAATATGAAGATTTCAATAAATTATATTTAAAATAATTTCAGTTTTTTATACTTCTCATTTCCAATCATCAAACTAAATTTGTGGTTTCCAAGATGGCCTCAGCATCTGGTCACTTCGCAATCCTTTCTGGTGACCAAAGAGGCTGCATAGGAAACGCAAGACGGAATGGTATGTGATGCTCATTAAGCAATAAATTTTGTAAACAATACTAACGAATTATTCACGAAGTAGTAATCTGATCGTCACCATGTTGACATTCTTGAAGCATCAGCATAGCTCGAGAAACTTCAAAAGATCCAGGTCGTTTACTATGCCTTTATAACACTTGTTCTTCTGAGGTACGTCGCCTGGAGTCCAAAGAAATGCCTGGAGATCTCTTACGCTAGCCAGGTTGAATAGGGTAGTTTCCTTCATCAAAGAAAACGAAAGGCATTGATTGCGATTCGTTACCCACCTTTAGTGTATTCTTAATATACAAATTATTTTGTTTTAGAAATTTCAGTTTATACGATATATGTCAATGGTCAATTTTAACCTAATTTGAAAAAGGCCATGCGATGCCACTCCACGTGACGTCACAGGGACCTAGTTTCTATACGAGTAGATAGGAGTTTTACATCGTCTGAGATTACCAATGCATGCATGAGGCACAGAGCTCAGGGAAACGTTTCTTGATAATCACCTATTAAAACTGCCTATGGTCGGAAAATTTCCTTCGTTTGATAGGGTATTGATAATCCTTATTTAAGCCAAACCCTACCTGCAAGCAGCCTGCATCGTAGCGGCGTTCATAGCCTCGCACCCAGGTGGCCTCACACAGCAGCAGCCAGACGTCACACGGGCTTTTCCCAGAATTCTTACTCACATACTTACCCGTCGTGTTTTCGCGCGCTTGAAAGTTTTCACTTATCATTTAATCGCCAAAAATAGATATCGTCAAATCTAAAAGCGTGAAATATGTACTACAGGAGTAATTCCTTTCGACTCAAGCAATAAAAAAATAATAGGAAACCACCCTATGGTGAATCGCCCAAGGTGCATTGGCCAATGAAGGATTAAATCTGAGATAGTAGAGCGTTCGACTCCCAGCGGCGCTGGTTGTAAAACAAAACAAAGCCGCCTTAGTCGTGGCTACAAGCTCTCCCGCCGCTACATCCTGGTGTCCCACTGTTGTCGTTATCCCCTTAACCAGCTTCACTCGCTCAATTTTAACTAATTGGGCACCCCTCCACGCCACCGCTCATTCATCTTCCTGTGCATCCTTTGCTGCCTCTCTATATCATGTCTCCCTGTCAGAATACCAACGCCACGGTCAAATCGGTCTATTTTTCCATGGAAACTTCCTCAAGAAAGTGTGTTGCAGAGCGTTCGGTGCGGCGGCTAAAGCCGAGGTCAACTTTAAAACCAAGCGACCACCCAAATATTATGAAATAAGATGGGCACGGAATATGCATTATGTGAATAAAATACATGGGAAAGCGGCGCGATTCGTTAAAAATTGCTTCGAGCGAGCAAAGTGCATTGCGCGGTGTTTACACGAATTATGGAGAGAGCCGCTAGAGACTTGGAGGCTGTTTGCTTGGTTTAGTTTCCTGCAGCAATTAAGGACATATCTTTTCCGTCCATGATAGCTTAAGCGTGACGTACAGCTTCCTCCAATGTGGTGACCAAATGGTGCAACTGTTTAGAATCATCTATTCTTATACTCTACATCGGAGCTTTTATGCTGCCATCCATGTGCTTTGCAAAATCGCAGTACTTAGTTGTTTTTCTCATTAACCTTCAGTCCGTGTAAAATGGGAACGCATATTAAAGACTTTAAATGTCTTTTTTAAACTATAATTAATCGAAATTTTGTAATGGTGGTGGTTCCTGATGTTCTGGTCACCTGATACATTTTACTAAAATATATCGATGGCTAAGTTTTAACATCACGTTTTTCAAAAACAGCAGCTTTTCAGGAGAGCAAAAAAATACGATTTATTTTTTTTTAATTGTATATAATTTAACTTGAAATTAAAAACCAAAAAAGCATTAAACTGAAAAATAATCATACATTTTCAATCATAGAGTTGTTTTTTGCTTGGATTTTATTTTTTTATTAACGGTATTAGCAGTATTAAATCAGACCGGCCAAATTTTGAGATACTTGTTTTTAGAACTTATCCATCGATATTTTGACTGCATTATTCTTCTTCATCATATTTTACCCGTTCTTTATATTTTCTATTTTCCTCCCTTTCCTTCATATCCCATTCCTACCTTTGCGGTTCATAGTGTATGGTTGCATAATGATTTCTTTGTTTTTACGCCCTTTCATTTTTTTTATATGAAATTCAAAAGTATGATGATAGATTGTATGGCTGCTTAAAATCCAAATGGAGTTGATAATTTATCAGAAACGTTCCAGATTGCATCTGAAGAGTTATTTTTAGTTAGATTTGCACAGCTTATTCTTGTGAGATCATATTTTTAGAAGATTATAAAAACCAGTAAGTTATCCTAACTATGTTTAATGTCGTATAAGTTCTTCCGATCTTACATTACTTCCTATTTATCCAACTTTTAAAACTATTTCTTTTCATGATTACGTTTTTTTTCCTTTTTCTCCGTCGTCATCTATATTTTTACGCCATGGATGAAATTTACAATGAAAAAATCATTTGACTTAGCCGGAATGCGAACCCGGATCTCCCGATTTCCGGTAAGGTATGCTACAAGTTACACCACCACCACCTTCTAAGACTTCTTTGTCTTGACCGAACAAAATGTTATTTTTATCTATGTATTTTCGTTTAAAATTCTCTTCCTTTCCCTTCCTAAGATTATAATGCTTTCCTTGCCTTAGTAAGTCTCCGAAGTATCTCTTTCGAGCTCAGTATTTTTACTGACTTCACATCATCTTCGCAGTTTTATTTTTCTCCGCTATTCTCATCATAAAGCTCCCCATGCAGAACCTCCACGTCCCCATATTAATTCTTTTTCTTCTTTCTCCAGTCTAATGCATCAAAGGCCACCCGTCCCCTTTTCTCAGCTTCCCTCAAAGACGAGGCTTATGAATCTTATTGGACAAGAAAATTTGAAATAAGGTGCTTCGTGGCGGAGGGGCAGAAAAGTCTCGCAAGAATGCTTCATTTGCCTTGGGCGAAGGTAGTAATTACTTCCTAGTCTGGAAGCTACGTGCTACAATTTGAGTCGGTGAAGCGTAATCAAAGGAGTTCGCCTAATATACATCCATGGCTACAAATTAGACTTAATTTCACTCGAGGACTGCAGCCTCTGCTACAGGGGACATCTCCGTAAGTTATTTTCCTCGTTTATCTTGTATCGCTGGGTTTATACTCACAGGTAATGTCTACGAAGGAGAGAAATCTGTGTACACGGAAAACATGTACTTCGAGATATGCGAATAAATTATTTAATACGTATCTTGACGGTAACCACCGCCCCTAAGGATTTGAATGAGACTTGACAGCAAAAAAAACATGGTTTTGGTTGTCATGAAAGCCAATATAGTCCAAGACTGGAGTAAAAATTCTAGAGGCCCACAGCGACTTCAGATAATGAAACTTTGATCATGTCTCCTAAGTATTTAATGACACTATGCATTTCGTCGTTTTAGTGCTGTTTTTATTTCAGTCGCAAGAGATGAAATAAGTACTTTCCGTATAGTCTTAACTTCATTTTTGGGCAGAATATATAAAAAGTAGTTCATTAAATGCCTTACTTGTATTCACTGCGAGGAGAAATTCATTTTCCAACTATCCCATGGAGACTTAAGAGATGATGTTATATTAATTTAAAACTTTGAAGTCACGATGAGGTCAACATGTGTCAAAGATGGAAAGTAATACGGCTAGAGTTCTTTCATCTGAGATTTGATTTTCCTTGTTTGAAATAAGTTTTTTCACAATTTCAACACGTGTAGGTATAATGACGGGTTGCAGTCTTTCTAATTGCAAATTATTGTTACTCAGAGAAGAGCTACGGTCTGGCCAGAGTCGTACTCTTATGGAGTAACTCGCAAATTCACTTTAAGAGGGCAAATTTCACAAATGCGCCTTCCCTTGAGCTGGGATCGAACGCTGATCTCGCCAATCCAGGAAATCCAGGTTTGAACTCTTGTCAAAATAAATGATTTATCCTCCGTGGAATTCTCGCACCATACAAATTCTTTCGCAGCTTTCCCATAAAATAATCACGCATACATAAAATCCTCACAGGTTTTACAATGGGTTGAGTTATTCATTGTTGTCGAAGTTTAATTTTTATTCAATTGATTTACATATATCGCGAAAATAGATTGCATTAATTCATAATATTTCATTCAAGATTCATTGTTTTTCAATATTCTGTTTTCTTTCATGGATGTAAGTAATTTTGTTTTCATATTTCGGGGGGGTCCGGAGACCCTTCGGACCTCCCTCCTCGGTACACCACTGCGCTAGCCTTTTCTTATATACATATTTCTTCTATTTACATCCTTAAAAAAAGTGGCAAATTTAAATCGTTCGGAGCTGTCCAGTGCCTTTCTTCACATTCGCATTTTCCTTAGACTACTGTCTCCATCAGGGAGCAAAGAAATATCAGTAACACAATTAAAATAAACTATTCCACTCTAATAAAACTCGTTGAAAATAAAATTACAAACTTTCTCTTTCTTTTTTCTTCAGTAAAGCTTTCACGGCTCATAGTGATTAAATAGAGGCATAGGTACAGAATGGAACACCATTCCCTTGAAGGAGTGGCCAGCAGTCGGTCACGAAACGTCGGGGCAATTCTGATACATCACGCGGCATACACCCGTATGTCTTTCTCTTTGTAATCAGAGTTTTTTAATGTATTAATAAAAAAAGGCGTCTCCAAAATTAGGAAATAAATTACTATTCAGGAATAAAAAATTCTTTAATAGCATATAAATTGTTTGCTTGATGCATTATTTGAAGATATAAGTAAAAATATTTGGATGAAAATGCATCGAAAACATTGTTTGCTTTTTATGCAAAGAATGCAATTTAAAAATTAATATATACTGTCCAATATGTTATACTTATTTTGCTGAAGTGTAAAAAGATATGCTAACATCAAAATTTGTTTTATTAAGGCCGAAAGGATGCAATTTAGATTTTGGTGAGGAATGCATCTCAGACGATGGCTTAGAGCGTAAATTTTAGCGCATATCCGGGATTTTCGGTCGCCTGGCACAGTGGTGCAGCGATGGGGGTTTTGGGGGATAACCCCCCCAACCCAGAGCTTAGAAATTGTTAGAAGTTTAATCCATTTTACATAATTGGATTGATATTACTAATATTATAGTGTAAAGATTAATAAAATATCCCTCAGGAAGCCGTCTAACTGACTATTTTGAACGATTTGTCTTAAAATTCCGCAATTTATTAATCTCGCACATACCGCTTTTCCTGATGGGTATTACATACCCCCACACACCCCGGTATTAGTTGCACCTAAAACCCCACAGCCGTAGTTCCTTGCTGCGCCCCTGGCCTGGCAAACCCTGTTCCAAACCAACCATTTCTAGGTTACGCCAGGAAACTGCGCTGACAACGCGAGTGCGGACATTAGGGTTGTCGCAGCAACGTCACCAACGTGACGTCTACCAAAGCAGAATGCTTTCGCGGAATTCCTCCGCTCCGCGCGTACTACATACTTCGCCGCACTGATCCCTCTGTGAGGCGTAGGCACTAAACTAGCTGCGAGGCTCGTTCTACAGAGGTCCCGCGGCCGCTTCGAGTGTAGGGCAAACTGTCCTTCCGTTTCGTGACACAGCGACAAAGGCTAGCCGGGATATGGAGTAGAGAGAAATAGGGAGGCAAGTCGTCGTGCTATGTACAGGTGTGGTTACTGCAGTCCCGGAGGCAGCCTGCCGATGGGGGAATATAAGCATTCCGGCAGGTCGAAGGTTGGAGTAGTTCGGCGACTTTTGTCCCTGGCTCGCTCCTCACAAAGGGATTTCCTTCCCCTTCTCCAGGGCCGGGGTAAATAGAATATCCGGCGGAGTCGTTTGCTAACTAGACAATTAGTCGGCGGGGCAGTTTCAGAGAGGAGAGCCCGAATGCAGTGGCCGCTTTTGAGCGGTTAGGATGGGCTTAAAGCTGGCCTAACCAACCTATTCGGAGTGGCGGGGGGCAGGAGAAGTTAAAACTAGGACCAGAGCCTTTATTTTGACTGATAACTTCTACTTACTCAATCGTAATACCTACATTTTTTCTTCTTTTCGTCTTCATTTTTTCTCACTTTATTTTTTGTAATTATTTTTTATGGCACGTATTCTCATTAAATGTAATTTAATTTTTCCCATAACAATTATGTAATACCAACTGTCTACCTTATGATACCAACACCCGTTGAAATGACGAGATAGGCGTTTATATTTCATTTTTAACGGTACCTCGTGTTTTATTTAGGATATCACTTCTCTGTATTGCGTCTGGCCATTTTGATATTTTAGTTAGCACATTTATGCATTTAAATTCCTTATTATATTTTGAATGGACATAAGAAGCACATTTTTCATACCGAGTGGCGCATGGTTTATCAGGCCAGGGGATGCAGGAGACACGTAACCTCTTTTCATTTTAAATATTTTTTGTAAAATGATTATTAAAAATTTACCCATTTTTATTGATGAATAAACATAAAATTTATATTTAATGAAGGTACCATTTAATTTTAACATAAACGAACGAAAATTTTAATAATTACTAGATGTCATAATGGTCCAGATGACGGGTTATGGTCCTTCGAGGTAGCCATGCAACCCCGGTCCTTCTGGTGATAAGAATAAAGAGGAGGGTTAAAATGTCTCACAAAATGTCTCGCAGTTATGTTTTCTCCATATATCGTAATCGTGTTATTACTTTGCCACCACACAAAGGTGGAAAAACCTTCCGAAGCCAATCTAAGACTCTTCGTCCCTGAAAATTTTCAGAAAAAATATTATTATTCCTAACCATCCCAACCTAATTGACCATTCCAACGCTGATAATCATGTTTGTTCAGCGTTGTCGTCTCATATATTCCTTTGTTTCTGATCTCAAATTATTATTTAACAAATACATGCATTATACTGAATGCTGGGCTTTAAATGATTTAAAAATAACTTTTCAATCGGTTGTAATAATCTTATAACGATATATTATATATAAAATGATAATACTTATAATAATAATAAAATGGTTATGTTCCGCTTTTGAAAACTAATTTTCTAGCTAAGCTTTTGTTCCTATTGCATTGAATGTAGCGTTAATGGTACGGTGGAATACGCGAATGGAATCTCAATATGTATTTAAGGTATATAAAAAAATTTCAATCCTTGATAATCTGAATTTAAATTTTGGTTCAATTTTATTTAGGTCGTATGTAATAATGATAAAAATTAAAGAAAGCATAATAGTCTAAACTCACAACACATTTTGGATGATATGCTTTGTAAACGGCCTGATTAGAATATATATTGGGAAAATTAATACATGATAACATACACAGGATGAAATGCAGTTACATTAAAATATAGTGTAGTATTTTATAATAATCAATAATGAGATAATTTCCTCTTTATTTCATAATCATTTGGTAAAAATTATTCATTACGATTTTAAGATGATAAAAACGTAGAATTTAAGTTGTACTACCCTAAAAGATTAAATTTTATGGTGTATGGATGGAAATTTCTTTTCTCAAAGTGTTCAATTATTAATTGGGTAACGCCTCAATTCAATTTTACAACTCAAATTTGCATAGGGATTTGTTGCTTCGTCGTTGATTAGAGTTAATTATAATGCACAGTAGTCTAATAAATAGAGCTTTACAATCATTAATTCCATTCATTTGATGAGCTTCACCATTCTGTAATCACTATTATTTCTAAGCTCCATAATTCTTTTATGCTAAGCAAGAAATATTGATAGAGAAAATTGTACCTAATTCATAAATCTATCAAATTCAAAATTTACCTCGGTTTACGTTGAGTATAATCGTAGTCTGTTTGCATGATTTGATGTCATTACTGTTTGCACTGTTAAATATCAAAACAAAATCGCAAAAAACAGTTCTCATTTGAATTTAATCCCTTATTTACCTTGGCTACCAGCGTTGTCCCACATAGTACAACTTTGTTCTGGCAAAGTGAAGACTAGTAAAAGTTTTTACAATAACTCTTTTAAGCTTTAAAGTAATATAATTCTACAAGTTGCTGATAGTCTGAAAAAGATCCAAAAACATTAACCTCTCAAATTTATAAAGTCAAACTTCTAGTTTTCCATATCGATGGCTAAGTTCTAAATACACGTATCTCAACAATAGCAACTTTTCAGGAGAGCAAAAAAATGATTAATTTTTTTTTCTTGTACACTGAAATTAGAAACAAAAATTTCATGAAACTGAAAAAGAAGCATTCATTAGCAAACAAAGAGTTGTTTTTTACTTGTATTTTACTTTTTTAATGTTGTTACACTTTGTTTAAGATACCTGTCTCAAACCGGCCGAATTGGAGATACGTGTTGTTAGAATTTAGCCATCGGTATATAGTTGAATATACGGAGAACGGTCGTGACTATTTATGAAAACTTTTCAGCATATTTTATCAGTTTGTTAAAATTCAACCACATTCAGACTGAAAGAAATCTCTTATAATCTTAAACTGAAGATGTGAATTCGAAAAATTAATGGATATAATTTTTAAAGTTCGGACCCCATGAATTTTTGGTGCTTCTCACAGCCATGGCACAAAGGTTGAAATATTTTGCGCCCTACTCATTCTAAAAAAAGTAAATTCTTATAAAAGTATATTCTTCTTTCTCGGTAAATTGCTTATAAATTTGATGATACCTGTCTCAGTTATTAAACTTCAGTTATTATTGGATAGGGCAATACTTACCCATCCACACGCATGAGATAAGCGAGCAAGAAACCATCTACGTAGCCTGTTACATAGGTATTAAATCTCGGCACCCATCCGGGTAAGTTTTGTCTAGGAGTAATTCCAGTCCCTTTATCGCTTCCTTTATGTAATGAACTTGCCCGATCTTCCATTGTGGGAGCTCCATAAGACGGTTTGATTACCTTCCGCATAATTTGACAGTGCGGGTACTACACCAAACGTCCTTATCTCCGATGCCATTTGTGCTTTAATGTCCGACCAAGGAGCTGAAGCATCTTTGGAATCAGTCCTTCCTTCCGCAGTGCATTCAATCCTAAAGTTTGCATTTAGTGAACAGCCGCAATGCACTCCGACATAATGCCCTCCCTTGCTCCTGAGTATCGCATAGACCTCACCGGGCGGTCTGCAGTTGAGACGGGAATAACGGTTCATTTTGATGATTCGTTCAATCGATTTGGTTCATGGTAGTGATTCATGGTTATCACCGTGGAGTGAAGGTCTTTAAGAATTAAATGCAAAGTTTTTAGCCAACGATGAAGTCTCCATGTTCCTGGGTTTCACCACGTGGATTTTCTTTATGACGACAGTTTCGCAGGTATTCCAACCGGCGTCTTCAGGCCGGTTGGAATACCGGCGAAACTGTCGTCACAAAGAAAATCCACGCGGTGAAACCCAGGAACATGGAGACATCATCTAGACAACGCCGCGGAAAACTACGCATCAAGTTTTTAGCCAACGTTTCGATATATTTTTATTTCTTCTTCAGGGGTATGAATGAATATGTTACACTAATTTTTGCTCAAAAAGGCATGACATTCAATGTATTCAATAAGGCAATGTATTCTTGTAATAATTAAATTAAATAAGAATTAGAATAATCCATTGCACTTTGATAAAAAAAGACAAGATTTTTGACACTTTTTTTTTCAATGAATATGTTTTTCATATACATAACAGAGATAAAACATGTCATAGTGTGTCATCATTTTTGATTTATTCATTAAAAATGAAGTTATCTTAAGTTGTTGATTTCTCATTTTTTGTTACAACCATTTTTTAACAATGCATCATTTCTTTAAATTGTCTTTTAAAAATTATTTTCAGAATTTAAAATTTCGATATTTTCGAAGAAAACGTCTGATTAAACAACGTTAAATGTTGAGATCATGATAGAGAGAAAAAAAACTCAGTTCATGTTAGTTACTCGGTTTTTCAATTTCTTCGGTAGTTAATGCTGGTTTACAGCACACATTAGCACTATATTATACGTAGGGATCACATGTCGTGAAATTCAGTTGCCATACATGGCTAAAAAAGTAACGCGGAACCGTTAAAATAACTATATTAACACTATGCTAGCCCTTGATATCCAATCCCATACTCATTTACTGGGAGTTTTTCCCAAATTTTCTAAATTTTTAGTAATTTCACTACAGTATATTGAAAGTTGAAATGTAAACTGACATATCAAAAGTTATACCATCTGGTGTATTTCCTATTCGTCTAAAGAACAATCCCAGGTAGATATCTGTCTGTAATAAAATTAAAATATTTTGCATCATATTTTTGCACACAAAGGGTAAATATTTTTTAACTAGTACACTTTATTTATTCATATTACCTCAGTATAATAAGTTCTAATTCTTCAATAATTATCAGATTTGAAGTGATATTATAATTGACGTTACATTTCCACGTCTTAATTCATCACACAATAAGATAAATAAAATTCTTTTCGAATAGTGCACTTTAATTTCATAATTTAACCTCAGTATCACAGATTCTTAAGATTAAATTATAGACAGATTTGAAGTGATATGATTACAAAGCGAGATTTTTGGAATTGCGCAAAGGTATTGAAAATTTCCAGTGCCTTAGGTAGGTTTATTTTAGGTAAAAAATTAACCGTGTGCTCAAAAGTGAACTATTAATGCCCTTTTAGTCAGACATATTTTCCCCCTTGTTAAAAGTAATTATTTTTCTATCTTAATTAATATTTGATCTTATGAACTATTACGCCAAAACTTCACGGTATTTTTCATACGGTCACTGTTGTGGTCTACGTTCGATATAAAGTACATGAGTACAAAGATTATGATCCCATGGTTATAAAATGATCCTTAAAGGTCATGCCCATTTTAATGGACATTATGCCTAAAAGGGGTAAGATTAAGACGCTTAATTAAATTAATCGATTATATTTTTGTCTGCATATCGACCCTTCAAGTGCGGTGGTGCTGAGGGAACTTTTGTGTATGGACAACTGTGGAGAATACGCACTTGAGCTAACTAATATCTACCCCAGTCGGATTACAAGGAATATGCTTTTGGAGGGATGGCGGGGCGACCCCCTCCTCCAAGCTACGGGAAAATGAAAAAAAAAGACATAACTGGAAATACATTATGCATTTTACCACTGAAATACAAATTTGGGTTTCGCTCGTAACTCCACGGAAAATCATTACAAAAGGGAAAACATTAGTATACTATAAAATCCTTTCAATCTTTCGGGGAAGATATATCCTCTCTCTCATAGTTTCACCACTGATATACTCTCTATTTATACCTACTCTTCCAACCCCTTCTTACCTCAACGGGTTCTAAACTCTTAAGTTTTATAAGGTGAAGGGAACTGTTCTTTCTTACCCGAAAATTTCGCTCGCATCGCTTTTTAGGAGCCGCATTGCATAACCATAAGCTTCGAAAATTTCTTCCAATAGTTAATCTTCACTGTGATTTTGTAGTCTCACTTAAAATTTATGAATAGTAACCAATTTCCTTGATTTTGAATATTGGACGACGAATAAAAATGACCAAAAAAACCTCTTCAGAATAATACTTATGGATTATTAATAATACTAATAGATCTCAAAATAAAATTTATACCTTATGTTACGCTTACCCAATCACAAAATTTGCATCGCCTATTTCGTTTCAATTGTGACCAAAAGGTCTTTGTATTTACTAACAGTCACAATCAATTCTATAATTTACAAGAGATATCATTTATTATTTCATTATATATTACATGAGAAATCATTTGATTATCCATGCAAAACCTTCATTCTGTGCGATTTCAATTAAAAATTAAGTTCCAACTGAATCAGTTCACACGGATGAGTCGTTCAAAATGGAAACCTTTCGTTCATGAACGACACAGCTCTATTCTACACTGCTGCGAAGCCCCTCGCCGCACGTGAATGTGATAAACCTTCCAATGATCGCCTTTGGAAATGAGCGCCTGGGGCCCGACACCACCTCGACCGTTTTGCGAACCTCGCGAATGATTTCATATAGACGTCAGCGGCACACACGCTTCCCGGCATGCAGTTCGAACTCTCCCCGCAGGGCACATGGGTTGGGGGATGGGGCGTTTGCCTGGAATGGGGTCGCCGATCCAACTACCCCACAACTCTTCATTTACACCTCGGGTGAGCTTGCGCGGTGTTCGAATTTAAATATCACCGATAAACACTTCGTTTTCATTCTCCACTACCGGTTTCTATGGCAATGGAATCTTTTGGAATGTGGAATCGGCTATGCTGTATAAAGGGAATTCATTTTTCGGTGTTGTCTAGTGGTTAGGATACGCAGCTCTTACTCAGAAAGACGGGGTTCCATTTCGGGTATTGAAAATATTTTTAGCCAGCGTCAGTTGCGGCGGGGTATTGTCCTTGTCTTTGAAACTGGAAGGCTGTGAGTTCAGATCCCGCCCTGGTAGTTTCTTCCCATGGGTGTTTCTGGTCGTCATACGAAGGATTTTCCAGTAGTAAAAGCCTTAAATGCGCTGCTTTTGGAGCGATGATAATAAATAAATAATTTATGTAATACATTCTGGTGTAAAAATTTCGGAAAAATCAAAATTCTTATGAAATGACGCAAGAGAGGTAGAGATTTTTTAAGGTTCCAAAACTGAATTGTCACGACACAATAAAGATGTATGTTATAAGTGCAATTAAAGTGTCAATCGTCTTTTCAAAGTTTAAAATAGATTTGTTTCCTATATTGCAGTTTACTTTTGCCGAAGATGTTCTCAACGTAATGTGTCATTATCAAGGCACGAAAATCGATTGCGAATTTCATTAAATTCTAATATTTAATTTGTTATAGTAATTATAATGTAATTCTAGTTTTCCGAGAAATAGGAACTGAGGGTTGGTTAGAAGATGATGGCAAGGAAAGTGCTTGGGCTGTGAAAATATATTACTAATATCGATGCCTATATTCTCGACGGCAGCGAGAGTAGACAATAAATACGGTAGAAAGATTATGTCCTAAGCAGATGCATTCTTTTGATATTTTTTTGCGCAGTCATATGAAGACTTTCAAATTGGTTTTGGTGGCCTTACTATCTCACACTTGGTAATTCTTATGACGAAACATGTGATTATTTGAGTCGTGAATAATTCGAATAATAATATTTATCTATACTTTGTTGCTTAAATCTACTTTTTTATTTTTTATTTATTTAATGATTGGGAGTAGAACATGTTGGAATGGATACAAAAATCTTACTGAATGTCTTTTATGCTATGCAAAACCAAGAAGCCAATTAATAATAAAATAGCTGTAATTGATAAATAACACGGATAAATTGTTAATTATAAGTAACCTAGAATAAATCCAATCAAAATCCCTAACGCACAGCTTGGTAATGATATATACCGCAGTTTTGAAACTCATGTAAAATAAATAGAATAAATCTTCAATTCAGTGCATTTTACCAACCTGTTTTGCAAAGGATGCGTCGGGGTTTGCAACAAATTGCGCAACCAAATTGACGCTCGACATGATTAATATCAATTAAGCCGTGGCTGAATAATAATGCGCCTTTTTCATTTTATTTTTCTATTAATGGATCGGGTGTTTCATCAAATTAAGGTTTATGGTCGAATGACATAAAATTTTTATACATCCTAGAATTTTGAAATGAATTTTCATTATAGAGTTAGGTTGATGAATGCCGTAATAATCAAGTTTAAAAATTAGCCATTACTTAATTGAATTTTTTTTCCGGACAAAGATTCTGCGACTTCCAAGTTCCTTTCATATTGAACCTACTTTAACACAATGAAGTGTCAGAGTTTGGTTAATCTTTTAGTTGTTAAATATTGACTGAAATATTAACCTAAAATGTACTCTTGCCCTCTTCCATCGACTAAATTGGCTTTCTTTGTCACAAAATCAGTATTATTCATTCATATAAAAGAAAATACGTTACCTACGTAATGAAGTTTAGCGTCAGTTTAATTTACGCTGTGGAAGTATATGCTCATGGTAGTGTCAATAAACTTGCCATTTATCTGCACTAAATTTATTTAAAACATCCATTTCCTCGGTTTACCTTTTCAGTCGCAAGTGGACATTTTCCAGTGGTATGCCTAATTTATAATGACGGAATACACTGTCTATACCAGCTGCGGTGCTGTTAGTTAATAATGGTTTGAAATTACCCAGCTTATTGATTCTACCACTAACCAATTTTGCATGATCACATGTTACCACCGTAGTTTTACTTTCGTACTGGCTTAGGTGGCTTTTTATATCTCGCACTTGAATTATGTTAAGCTAACTAACCAGTAATGTGTTCATTCATGGATACTTCTAATCATTTTACCACGTTTTATTACATTCACTTTCTTGTTTGTCCTTCCGGGAAAAATATTTAAACTCAAATTTCGACCATTTCCTGATTACCTATAGCGCTGAAATTTACAGGATAGGTCAGAGCTGGATGACAGTGCAATCTAACTTTCCTTTTTACTTTCACTTTAAAATTTCTTACTCTTTTACCACGATCGGAACGGTATTTCGTGAAATATTTAGGAAGAAAAATTAAATCTGGAGTTCCAAAAACGGTCACCAAAATGCAGGCGCTGCAATCATTATAGCTGTCAGTACAGCTGTATTTAACTGATTTTGGAGCGTGGTTTCTGCTAAGACACCAGTCATAAACGTTGTTTCTTGTTTATAGGGCCAAAAGTGTACAACTTATTACCCGTATCATGTCTGAAAGCAAAAAATAATAACGTAATTATGAAAAATATTCAGTCTTGGCTGTTTAGAATGCAAAGTGAGGAGGATTTTTTTCTATGATGTAATACCATGTAATATATGTACTTACTTGTTTCAATTCAAATGTTGTGCTTGCTTCAATTCAATTGTTGTGCTTGCTTCAATTTAAATGTCTATATGTCAGCATGACCCTATGTAAATGATGGTAGCCAAAAAACAGGTTATCCTTAATGGCTACCTAAAGTTACTCCGTTTTATGTATTAATTATATTCTGTACTTTTATTTTTTGGAGTAATAAGCAATTATTATTATTATTTAAAACCAAAAGGGATATGGTCCAACGAAATTACGCCCCTGTATTTATTAAAATCTTCCACTGTTCCTGGGAAAAAAGGAATTCTCATATCTATCCGTCCAGCAAAATATCTCTTTTAATTTATCATTCCTGTTGGACTTGGAAAAATATATATTGGGGTTCTAATATGATGATCTCCGCGTCGCTCTTAAAGATATATATTCTCAATTGCTCAAGCTGCTCTCTAAAGCCTGAATCGCAGGATCAATTTCTTTCGTCCCTCAGGATGACAGCTTAAGCGATAGGTTTTCCGGGACCAAAAGAGTGATCGCTCGACCCTTTCTTATATGAATCACACGGTCATATTCATCCTCCCTTTTTCCATCACCTATTTCGTCCTTTCCGTATTTAAAACTGTCATTCAATTGAAAACGAAGCGTGGCGTTTGAATATCTAAGAGGCCGTTTGTCCAGATTGGCTGAAGGATGTGATGGTTTCAACGACGGAAAAAGGGAAGTGCCGAACGAAGGAATAAACGGATGGGATTCCAATAGCGTGGTTTCCTATTCTTTTTTATTGCCTGAATCGAAAGATTATTACGCCCTGAGTACGTATTTTACTTTTTTAGATTTTTTAATGACGATATCTATTTTTCGCGATTAAATGAAATGTGAAAATTTTCAAGCGCGCGAAAACGCGACGGGTAAGTATGACTGCCGGGAAAACTCCCGTGTGACGTCGTTCTGGTTCCCGCTGCCGCAAGTGAGGTGACCTTGGAGTGAGGCTCTGAGCGCTGTTACGACGCAGGATGCTAGCTGGTAGCAGAGTACCATGCTAGCTGGTAGCGCTTGGCTTAAATAAGGATTATTAATACCTCATCAAACGAAGAAAATCCGACCTTAGCCATTTTTAATAGGTGATTATTAAGACATGTTTCCCTGAGCTCTGTGCCTCATGCATGCATTGGTAACCTCAGACGATGTAAAACTCCTATCTACTCGTATAGAAACTAGGTCCCTATCACGTCACGCGGAGTGACATCGCATGGGCGCCAATCTGGCCTTTTTCAAATGAGGATAAAATTGACCCTTGCCATTCGTCTAAACCGGTATTTCTTAAACCAAATAATTTGTATACTATGTACACACTAATGGTGAGTAACGAATCGCAATCAGTGCCTTTCGTTTTCTTTGATGAAGGAAACCCTATTCCTGGAGCCATCATAAGCCATAGTAAGGAACGGAAGGGATGCAAAAATTATCTTGTGATTCGGACTTAAGTTTTCCAGTGTCTATCATGCTGGAAAACAATATAGTTTAGAGGCGAATGTGGAAGGCTAAGGGCAAAAATCGCTCCAAATCATTCTGCACGGCCGAAACGCGCTTTGTCTCGTCGCTTTGTTTACCTTTAGCTGCGAGCAGTGCTCGAGAGGGTTGTCAACGAACGGAACGGTGTCGAGAATTTTTTAGCCGCCGACCCATTGAGGAGCTTCAGGCGATAAAAGCCTTTACTCCAACACGTACGATTGCCTAGTTTATCCTCTTAAACACAATAGAGCGGAGAAAATTTGGAATCCAAATCTTTTTAACAGGGTCAGTATGCTAAATTACTCTGCCATATCCATCAACCTTGGTCAAAATTAAATGTAGCACCAAGAGTCATTTAAATATGATGTTATCAATTCAAATTTGAGCATGAAGGGGTGATCATGCCCTTAAGGCTTCTTCGAAACTGTTTTTAACTTTATAAAATCTGATTTCATATCAGAACTATGTTCAGTAAAGATCCTTTTTGCCATCCTGCGCATGCAAAAATAAGTGTGTATTCTATGCTAACTCTCTTTTTATGTTGCATCACAGAAAAATAGTCGATTTAAGAAAAATAGGAGAAATTTTAATAATGCAATAAGAAATATGGAACAGATGATTTCTTGTATAGCCGACTTCATTATTCAACAGAGAACGAAAATACATTGGCACAGTCCGATTAATCTATATCATATACAAACCATCAATGTGCTAAGTCAAGATGCTTGTTATACTTATTAATATACCCACTTGGTGCCAAAATGTCGTGGTATTAGTGATAATTGAAAAACTAAATTGAATAAATTTGGAGCACTTTATGAAAAAACACAATGTGACGTTTCTATTTTAGATATCAGTGTATCTTTTTGTATCACTGAAAAAGAGTTATTTGTTGGTTTTAATATTCTAAAAAAAATTTGATAAAGGATTTCAAATGCATTAACTCATAATGATTTTTAATCCGGTTTACGTTTTAGCCAATATATATCGGCTCATGGCTCTTCTCGCCGAGCAGGAGCCCGTATATCGACCTGTGGCAGTAATTGTAAGAGGGCCAAACATAGCTTTGATCATAATTTTGTTTGAAAGAGGGGATAATAAAATATATGTACCTACCAGTTTCTAATATAATTATTTGCAAAACAAGTCGAGATCCCTCAATTTAGACCAATGAATTCACTTTTAGCCAATATATCCACAGAAATAGAGGGGAAACGTTAATTTCCGGAGATGATTTCGCGCAAATAATTCGCCGGAAAAAATACTTCATACTTAAAGAAAAATAGTTTTCCGACGATAAAGACACTAAACGAAGTCAATTTCGTTGAAGGATGTGGATGAAATGAGGGCAGAATTCAGGGGAAGAGAGAGGAAAGAAGAGGTTTGAAGGAGTTGTGGCGCTAATGGAAAGACTGGGATATGTCGAGTGGTTTAGCCTGCGAGTCCCTGGTTCAGAACTTCCCAAACAAAAGATCTCTCCCCAACTTGTTGAATACATTTTGGATTCATCTTTTTCCCATGAATAAATAAAGGCATTCTCGAACCCCCCCCCCCCCACTCCATCTATCCTCAGGCAGTGAGGAGTGTTCCGGGCGATGTTTAACGAACCGAAGAGAAAGGTGGGGAGGGTGATTTTGTGGCGTGGATGGGAGCTGCTACGTTAAGACGCCGCGAACTGAGGAAGGTCTCCTCCTTGCCGAAGATGCATCCCGTGGAGGGGAGGAGCGATAATTTTGTTTCGATTATGCCCCAACCCTCACCGACCATTTTCCTTCATTCTTCTTTTTTTGTTTATTTTTTTCTCTCCTTTCGAGAGGTTTCAGTTGAGATATTAAAGGCTGCTGGAAATAGTCCTGCCGTTGGATGTGCCGAAATTCGATGGAAAACGGGTTTTCGCGAAAATTATTAGAGTGAGTGAGAGGTTCTTCTTCTACGATAAATAACCAATAATTTAAACCCCGATTGATATAGAAATAGGGTGAAGACATAGATGATAATGCCTTAGATTAATAGAGTAGTAGTAGTAGTATTTTGTTTTAGGGTGCCTCGACAATAGAGATAAGAGGTAAGTTATCTCAAGTGAGATAACTTACTATTTCCTTTTTAGTTAAATTTGAGTTGGTGGAAGATTTAAATTTTGAGATCTCTTTGGAATTTTTTATTTGTGTTATATTGGGTGAAGAATAATTGTGTCACGAAATTTTAATCGTTGATAGTGGAAGCACCAGAATGAACCAAAATTACAATTGATGTGTAGGCCGAAAACGCATCATTAAATTCTAGAAACTTTTAGCCAAATTCTCCGATTGGCCGTGAGTTTGCCCTGTTGCTGGTTGCTGTGGACAACTCATGCTTTGCCTGCCGGAGATCGCGATATATCTCAGAGTTTTTGTGGCTTAAAAATGGTGTGATTTCGACCCAAAAATTATCAGTAAATTTGGGATTAACAGTAATTGGGATCGGCTACATAGAGCTAAAATTTCGTGACAAAATTTTGCTCTACCCTGTCTTAGATAATCATTCTATCAACCCTCAGGTTTATTTTTGTCAGGTAAGGGTAGAGCTCACACGGGACTAAGCCACAGGTGTATGGAGTTCACTCATTTAGCGTAAGGGGCTAGTTTCTTTCCATTGCCCACCTCTCCCTTCAAGAATTTTGATGTGGGGTGTCCGAAGGCTTCACGTGGGATATATTTTTTGTTACCATGCTACCAAAAACAGCACTGTGTTGGCTTTTCGCATCGGAGTTTTTTTTAATAATTTAAGAATTGAACGTACATGTCCATCCATGTTTTGAATAGGGGCAACCCACCCAGATGACACACGGACCCAAGACCTCTTGTATGGCAGGCGAGGACACTATCTCGCCGCCACCGAGGCCGGCGATTCGAACCCCAGGCTCCTTGATCCATAGCCAAATGCTCCACACACTAGATTAATACGCTCCCTTATAATCTAACTGCTTCTGCATCCCACTCGCTGACTCTCATTCTCCTCATATCAATGAACACCTCATCCTTCCATATTTTTTTCGTCGTCTAGGAAGTCGTATCCCATCAGGGTTTTCTGTCCAGACTTTTTTTAATTGGGTCTCTTTTTCTCGTCTCGTAATGCGCCCTACACATCGCAATATGCAGCTCTTGGCTTCAGTTACAACGCGTGGTGAGTTCAAAAGATACCTGATTTCCAGATTGACTTTTATTCTCCAACTTCCATTTTCTCTTATGGGTCCAAAAACCTTCCCTAACACTATACTGTATTTTCATGACTTCTTATTTCTTGAGGTTATTTAGATTTACTTCTTTTGCGCACGTTTGTCGATAACACATAATTCAGCTCCATAGGAAACCATTGGTATTATTACGGTTTTATGCATTTTAAATAACTCTAATCAATTGATTATCACTCCTCCAGAATTTTTGAGTAGAGAACAAATCCAGACAGGAAGGATTCGAAGCCGCGACCAGTTGTTTTTCGAGCATGGACGAAGGCGCTCTACCACCGAGGTCTGCAGACATCGACGAGCTTCTATAGAATTGGTCTATTGATGCATCGCTCAATTTCCCTTGCGCCCCAATTTCTTTGGTAGTTCCATGAATAAAACTCTTATTCCTCAAATGTTTTTAGAAATATCCCTTATCAATTACCAAATGTCTCTCTATATAACTAGTCGTGGGTGAGTACGAAGTTTTTAGTCATATTTAAGAATTATATGCTCATCTAAAATAATAATCCAATGGGAAATGGCTCCTTCTGTCAAATATAGTATTTATTACATTTTTATATGTAAGCCGTGCAATTGGATGTATAGTAGGGCGGATCGGAAAAATCGATTTTTTTCAAATCCATCTGGCCCAATGAAAAAAAGTTGTGGGACCGATCAAAAATAAGGCCTGAAAAATTTGAGACCTCTAGGTGAACCCCTGACCCTCGCTCAAATGCAATTTAGGGGGGGATGGTCGAAATTCGAAAAATATGGTATTTTATGGTCATTTCCTATAGATTTTGACGAGTTACTGGTCTTTAGGGCAAAATTTCGTGCATTTTGATGTATCTGCCACCGTTTAGCCACAAAATGCCTAATTTTAGTCCGCGTCCGCGAAGAAAATACTCCAATGCCCACGCAGCGTCGCGGATACAAGAGCCGCAGGCCGATCCCCTCCCCTCCTTGCTCGCTTCTACCCCTCCTACGCCTCCAATACAGCAAAATTCATCCCGCGTATGCTGCTAGGAGGTCATTTATCTTTGATAACATAAATCGGAAGATGGTAGAAGGTAATAAAGAAAGCTTAGTGAGACGACTTGTCCCTTATTAGGCGCCCCGTCGGGGTTAAACAAATCGATGTTACCAACTTTTAGAGAAGTGATGAAATAGTTTTAGATCCGAGAACGCAGGAAAGGAGCCTAATGTATAGTCCATATACTTAGTGCTTATGAAAGCTTATTAAAGCAAGGCTAAATACTCCGTATGAAGATTTTCATATTATACATTCAATGAACTAAGAGGAGAGGAATTTGCTAATAAAATGATGACTGAAATTTTTAAAATGAGCATTCGATTATCTGCGAAAAGATTGTTTTTAAAACAGACAGAATTAAATATTTCACTCCTGATTGGCGTCCGCCCCTTTTCAATATATGCTTGTTTTTTTTACATGCGGCTTTGATTAATGGTCCATCATGGGTTATTATTATAGCGTATTTTATGCATAATAATAATTTTTTCTTATGCTTATTGAGAACTATTTTTTAGATTTTATATGCAGTGTTGTAATGAACATTTACAGGGAAAGAACTTTATTTAACTGGTTTAAATTAATGCGCACCATGTTTTTGGTTTTGAGCACGTAGCCTTTTACCCATAGCACAAAACCCTGGGGCCTTTGACCCAGGCAGGGTGGTTCATTTTCTTTGTTTTAGTTTCAATACAAACGTGGGTTTAAACTTAATTTTAAAATTTATTTTAATATTCTCTTCTTTCCAATTTAAACAAAAACGTTAATAATTAGATTAATATTTTGATATATAGTAAAATTATTACTAAATTCGTTTGTTTACATTCAATCCGCACCGAATGGACGTAAAAAGTGTTTAATCATCGCAAATCGTTACAATTTATGCCGTCGTCGAGAAATTGATGCAAATGTTTACGGTCGAAAATGAAGAATATTCTATCTCTGAAGAACTAGAAATAGAGTAAATATTGTGTATAATCTGATTCTAATCTATGCTATAATTTTAAAGTTTAAGGTATACCTGGACTAGCCACGGTATTAACTTTCACGGGAATCACCCGAAACGCACAAATTGTGCGAAAAATCCACAGAGAAAAAATCATTCGAACCCCGTTCCCCCGATTTCTAGTCGAGTGCTTTAGCCAGCTAAACTACCGAGGCGTTATTCATCCATGTGGACATTTGTGCATTATTTGTATCATTCCGTTGTGTCCACAAAAGACATTCAATGGGATGAATGACACCTCGATAGCTTAGATGGATAAAGCACTTGACTGGAAATTAGGGGATCCGAGTTCGAATCCCGGTAAAGGCGAATGATTTTTTTCTCCGTGGATTTTTCGTACAATTTTAAAGTTGATAGCAAATCGGAAAGACTATAGAACAGGACATAGAGGGACTTAAGAATGACTTACTAAAATACCTTGCATATGCACTAAGGATCATACTGAAATAGACATCTATTATGATATCGGTAGGTACGCGAATAATAAATGCTGGATTTCGATAACCTCTCTCAAAAAATTTATTCTCCTAGGACAATCGTAAAGGATTTCCTATTCCGTACAAACATCGTTAGTCTCTGAGATTTTCCGTTTGATAAGACGTTATTAGGATTTTTAAGGACCCTTACCATGAGAACGCTTTGCTTTCTTGAGTACTCTTTGGTTCTAATTTGCTTAGTACTTTTTTAATGAACAAATATTTTTTCTCCTCTCCTCTAAAGTTCCATGCATCTCCAATTTCTTTCCTTGTATGTGAATTTTAAGCATTATATTGTGTCCATGAAATCCTTGCTGCATTCTCCCATTACTTTCCCATGACCTCGTTTGAACGACTAATGGTGTAGGCTCTTTCCTCGGCAATTGACCGTTGATCCTACGGTATCGCACGATCTTCTAGAACATCGCTTTTATTCGGGACTATCATTTGATTTTTAGCGAGATAAAGAACCTCATGGTAAGCAATTATGGTTACTTCCTTCCAAATTTTGTGGAGAAATTGGAATTTTTGTCGTAGTTAAAGTTAGAAGCGTCATGTCTCGTGTAATCGCTATTATTCGTCGAAAGGATGAATTGTTCTTTCTACATCACGCCTTGGAAGAAGCACTTACTGAGCGGGGAGGATATGTTGAAATTAACATCAGAGAAAAGAGAGAAAAGTAAAGAAACATAAAATACACCAATAGGATAGAAAAAAATACACTAGAGTACCACTATCAAATGATATTTGAATCAAACAACCCAAATTCCAGCTTCACCAAATGAATTATAATGACATTAACCAATAAATGAAGAAATCTTAAGAATTTTAATACTTGCGGGATAGGCAAACCTCCGTTTTCAGAAAAATATTTAATAATTTAAATAGAGATATAGAACCTATTGTTAGGCAAAAATTGTTACTTCCTTCCCAATTTCGGGAAAAAATTGAAATTTCATTGTCGTCCAAGTAATTGAGCAACATATCTCCTGTAATCGGTATTATTATTCAAAATGGGATATCAGAACATTAGCCGTTAACACTAGAACCGCTGAACTTTCCAACCCCACCAAAACCGCGGCATGGGACTTTTTTGTCCCATTGACAAAATACGTTGATCCTGTCATGTTTAAGTATAATTGACGGTTTTTTGTGGTATTTGTGAACAAAACACGTGTTTAGGTTATGTTTAAAACGTTTATTAAGTATAACTAGGAATACAGTAAACTTATTTTGACATCAAAAGTGTTGTTTGCCAAGAGGGGCGCAGTGTACAAGTAGGCGGCCGGCACAGTGCACAGATTATTCCCTTCTGCGCTCCTAACTGGCAGAATAACGGTATCTGTGCATCGATCCCCTTCGTAATAAACTTTTATTATGCTAAATACAAAATAAGTGTACAGAAAAACTGAAATTTACATGTTATATCCAAAGACATATTATATATGGGACAAAAAAGTCCCATCCCGCGGTTCTAGGTAAATCGGTGTTTTACTCGCGAACCAAACATTGTACAATATTTTCGATATAATCATTCGAAAGAGCATAAAAAAATAGTAATAGACAGTAAATTTCAAAGGGATCAAACCACTAGTACATGAATGGCAAACATTTGCAAAGGGCGATGGGACAAAAAAGTCCCGTCCGCGGTTCTAGTGTTAAAAAATATGTTCCAGCAATGTGCGATTACCATCCATTACTGATCGGTGGAAAAATAAAAACCTAATGTTACATCGAAGGTTTCCGCGGTATTGATTCGATTTCTACATTTTTCTCGTTTTTTTCCGCGTCAATTGGCTTGTGGACAACAGTTTTGCCGACTATTCTGTCAGCGTATTCAGGTCGAAGGGACTGTTGTTCACAAACCATCAAACGAGGAAAAAATATCTTATTCGCAAAATTCGTATTATTCGTATTCCATATTACTTTTCCTCTAGACTAGTTTTAAAAACGTCATGTGGTATCTAAATCTCCACCTCATGAAGCCGGATAAAGTGGTCTTTATCTGATAAAATAAAATTTTCAAGTGTAACACTGGCTTTCACACGCTTTACCCTTTGCTCTCTATATGCAGTTAAGGAGTATTTGATTCCCCTATCTTGTGCCCTTTGGCGAAGGTCCGGATCCTTTTTCTTCCATTACGTGTCCTCCAAACGAGATTGGGGAATTTGAGGGAAAATCAATGAAATTCTATTCGTTCGTGTAATGCAAAATGAATGAACGCGATCAACAGGCGAGGCGTCGATCGAATTTTAAGCTCTGGGAAATAGACCCGACGGGCATCGTTTGAGAATTTATGAAAAAATCATGTCCCCAGGTCACGATATATTGGTCACGCGGCTGAGTGCCTCTTGTTACCTCTCTAGGAATATCTAGGAAAAAATATGCCAGCTTGGTATTTAAAAAATTTAATTTCCCGTGGTAAAATTTCTCAACACGAAGAATGCGGTAGTGAATTTGGTTTTACTGTGGGAGAATGAATGTGGTGTGATTTCTGGCCTAAATACCAAGAGAGACATAGGGGATGTTTATAGTTAACCGAATAACGGCATTTTTAGTAAAATAAAAAAAACAATCTTAGGATTCCTGTTAAAATCATTCCATTGGTGTACAGTAGCCCTCCGCTTCCTCCTTCCACTTCATTTCCTTCCGTGCGTTTACCTGACCCACATTACATCATAATCCCAAGAGTGAAACATTTCTCAATGTTGTAACCTGAACTGAACCCTACCTACATCCATCACATTATTGATCCAAAATTTTTCAAGAACCAAATACCGTTGCCGAAACATAGAGCAACCTTCCTAAAGCAATCAAAGAATCTTCATTCCTCGCAAAACCTCAGAAAAAAATCGTACTTATTCATAACTAGCCAAACAATTGATTATTTCAATTCTATACAATCATCTACCGCCTGTGTTATTTTTTATATTTTTCTTTATAACTGATTTCAAATTATTATTATTATGCCAATACATTCTACTGAATGATGAGCTTTAAACTGTTAAAAAATGCTCCGATCGGATGATATAATCTGAAAACATAAAATTGGATTATAATTACTATGGTATTAAACTATAATTACTTCTGTTACTCTTCTTAGCGTACCTCTCTCTCGACTTTTTCTCGGGACATTTCTCGGGAAATTTTTGATTTGATTTTCCTTTCCATTATTTTCCTCGGGGTAAATTTGTCCCTTAAAATGAGACCCACCGACTTTTATTTTGACGTTTTCACTTTTATCTTCTATCCCTCGGGATGTCTCCTATTTTTTGCTATTTGTTATTCACTTTATGAAAAATTTGCTTCTATGCTTATTTTTAACTTACTCAAAGACTTTCAGTGACATTTTGGAAAAAAATAAAGATTACCATTTTCGATGTTCACTACGTCGTTCAACCCGAAGGAATGGCTCACCCAGAACAGGCGTGTGAATGTAACACATTCTGAGTTCTAACGGCTTCGCCCGGAATTTGAAGCCCGCACCTCTCGATCAGCATCCAAACGCTCTACCCAATAGGATACCGCGGTCATGTATTTCGATGTTAATGGCGAAAATATCGCATGTATTTCTGTCTCGTTTTTTGAGAGCACTCTTAATTATGATTCGTATATGTATAACATTGAGACGGATGTTCAAGCATGAAAATCGGGCGATATTATTTGGGTTAAAATAGAACGGTTTACCTAATTGGGGTCTTAATTTGAAGCCGAAAGCCAAGCTAGCGGTTTTTATTATTATTAATATAATTTGCCACATTTTGATAGCTAAAATTAAACCAGATCATAAACAAGCCCATACATAAAAGGATATTGAAAAAAATTTACTCTTCTATGGTCGCTTTTATTTTTTTTTGTTTCAGGTCAGTAGAAATTTCATAGGTGGATATTATTGTGCTAGTGCGTAATTTTTCAAACCTATGCACCACACATAATGAGAGTCATTTAACTACCAATGACCGAGACTCTTCATAGTGATATTGTTACACGGTACCGTTTTTAACCAGCAAATATTCATATGCACCGAAAAATTTCGACATGTAGTTTCGTAATACAATCTATACGTTGAATTCCTATTTATTCACCATCCTTTCACTCCAACGAGGAAAAAGGGACAAGGTAGGCTATTCCTGGAAGAGTTTTCCTCATAAATTTTTGATTCCCTTCTCGAATAAGATTTACGCCACGCTCCGTTCATAATTCATGTACCATTAATTTTCCTTAATAAAGTAGAGTTTATGGAGAACTTGTGGACTCGAAAGCCCAGAGGCAATTGGAAACCTCGGAGCGCCTTCCTCAAACTTACGACAGTCCCAACTTTCACTTTCTCCATGCTCACAGTTGTATCCACCCTTAGCTCGCTTTCTCAACAGGTGAATATTGGAAGTATCCCGAGGAAAGAATATAAAAAAAAAAGGAATAGGGATTTTGGGGAATACAGGATGGGAGGTTGTGGGGAGGAGGAGGGTTTGGGAGGTGAAAAAATTGAACCGAGTCAGGAAATAAAATGAAACTCGCGGAAGGCGGGCACGAAGTGTACCTACTTTTTCTCGAGCGAGCACAGCACCCACCTCCTCCCCACATCTTTTCTTCTCCCACGCCCGCAAACTCGCGGTAGTCAAACGGTTTGTGGCAGGTAGGTAAATATTGGTCCTTTACCCGGCTGGAAGGTGGCGGAGGTCGGGTTCTGTAGGGCGAAGAAATTCGGCGTAGGTGATGACGAGACGAGGTAGAATAACGGTGTGGAAAGGACTCGTACGTTTCAGATAGCTGGAAAGTTTCACTGAGAACGAATAGATTTGTGTAAAACTTCGCCCATGTTTTTAAATGCATGGATTATCATAGAGTAGAGGTTAAATATATTATTAAGTTGGTTAAGTTAGTATATAATTCACAGTGTCCGGCGATATCTGTTTGAAATGTTTTATATCCATGAGAATAAAATAAAATGGTAAACTTCCACACAATTTTATTTACAAAGTACCGACCCGGTTTCGACACGTAGTGTCATTATCAAGGTAATGACACTACGAGGGTAATGACACCCATTAGCGACCGGGTGTCGAAACCGGGTCGGTACCATGTAAATAAAATTGTGTGGAAGTTTACCAATTTATTTTATTCTCATGGATAAGTTAGTACGTTAATTAAGTAAGTAATTTAAATATATTATGAGATTCGCCTACGAAGTGAACGGCTTGGTGATGTAACTGGTTTTATGCCCGACTGGAAATTGGGAGATCTTGGTTCGAACACTGGCTAAACAAAATATTTTTTCATAAGAAATTTCATCGGTGGTATGCATAAAAATTTTATATTTAATTTTCATGCATTTAAGGTGGCTGGTAAGTATTTTTTTTAACGTATAGAGCTATGGAAAACTTCGCTCTTTTAACTGAATGCATTGAATGTCAAAAATAATAGTTTAACACTTGCCGTCCGGACCATAGTACTGCAAACTTGTACCCCAGTGCCGTAGCCGTTTTAAATACTTTTTTGTTTACTCTTAATGACGAGGCGAGATTTATTTAAAATTTTGCTCTTCCATTTAAATGTATTTTACGTCCTAGGACACAAAAGAGAAGATAAGTAAGAAAAATAGGAGAAGTTAGAGTAATTATTAGATTTTGAGATTCACTTTAGATGTAAATGTCTTAATGGTGTAACAGGCTGATTAGGTTTACCTTGTGATAATCAATGAAACAAAAATTGAAAAATTTACAAAAATTGCGAGAGGAGAAACTGGATGATTTTTTGAAAGAGATGTCTGTCGTCTGGAAGGTTTTCATGCATTTAAGATTCCTGAAAACATTTTGTTGAAAAAGGAATAGATCCTGCGTATTTAGCCCTCTTTAACCTGGAGCTTCTTTTGGGAGTATTCAAATATCAACATTTTTCATTATGAAATATTGAAAATTTTGCACTCAATCATAAATATCGTGGTACCTAAATTATTAGTCATTACAATTAACACCACAAAATAATGCGTAGCTTAGATATTTCCTGAACAGAGCAGAAAGTTGATATATTTTCGATGTTGCTTTGAAGCAACATTGGGTTAAAATGGGTTAAATGTGTGGAATAGCATTCTAGGGTGGAAGTTGACTGATTTAAAAAAATATGAGATTCGCCTTAAAAGACAAATGACTTGGTGGTCCATTAGCATATCTGAACGCAAATCAAAAGATCTTGGTTCGAATACCCGCTAAGCTAAGTATTTTTTTATGGCGACTGTCCTCTTTGATGTCTATAAAAATGTTATGCGTAGTTAAATTGAGATAACCAAGAGTAAAAGCGAAAATTTGACAAAAAATTAAAACAGGAGAAATTGTTCCACGTTTTTAAAAGAATTTATTCAGAATTCATTTCCATTCAACTATGGTCCATTTATGGAAACAAAAGATTAGATTATTAAAAAACAGGACGTGAGATAAATGTTGGTCCTTACTTGGCTGGAAGGTGGCGGATGTCGGATTCTATCGGGTGACGATATCAGCGTGGGTGATTTAAGTGGTCTGGAAGATTATCATATGTTAAAAGTGGCAGGAAATTTTCTTTGAATATGTGTAGATTTGAGTAAATCCTCGCTCATGAATGTTTAGTTTAACAACCTAGGACATGAAAAATACACATTTAATATGCAAAAACTAGGTGTTAAAATTGAAAAATTGCAAAAATTATGGGAGAAAACATGGATGACCTCTTAAAGAATTATTAGCATACCTATACCATACTTACTATAACGATAGCCCTACTCATATTTATTGAATTTTATAGATACGAAAACTAAAAGTAACACGTATTCATGTGAAGAGTGATATAATATTTTTCGTATTTCTATTTGAAATTCATTGATATATTTATGAGTAACACATAATGCATATTATATTTCATAAAGATTCCCATGAAGAAAGTAACTAGGCTCACGTGCGAAAATGACCAAAATAATCTTCATATGTTTTTGCTGACGTCACGGACAAGAGGTATCTGAGTCAACTTATTGTTTTAAGGCGGCCAAAAAGCTAAAATATAATTTTATTGTGCATTCAATTGTTGCGAAATTGAGTGCCTTTTATAATTATCTATAACTCATGCTAATCAAAGATCCAAGTATTTTATGGACGTATTTGTAAGTAAGCAGTCTCGCGGACTAGCAATTACTGTTTCAGTCGCCTCACTACCTCGTTGAAAATTTTTAGAGCTCGAAACTATTCGTGTAGATCCGTTGGCGAATGTAATGGAGACAAACGTGGACCAAGAAGTCGATAGATAGCTTCCCCGAAGTAATGTGTCTTTTATTTACCTATCTTGGATGAAGTAGCTTGCGCCTCTAATACGGCAGGCATTTTCGAGAAATTTTTATTGGTAAACTTCATGTGAACATTGGTCAGGTGAGTATGATCATGTTCATATACACACCCCACCGCTATTTTATTTATGAAGATAAGTGAATGTCCTACTTCCTGTACAAGAAAAGTGTTTCTCAAAGTTAGGATTAATAGAATTTTAGACAAAATGGAAGAAAAGACCGAATTTTTCGATGGTTCTTCTCATGTACGCCGCGGAAATGGTGGAACAAAACTCAAAGCTACCTTCACAAAATTCCGTGGTGTTTATTAACGTTCATCGATGCAGTTTTGTTTACTAATTCTTTAGCCAAAATATAAGGACTAATAGTCTGCGTAATATTTTTATTATCCTACAAGATTCTGACAGCATGTTTAAAACGAGTATAAGACTTAGGACGTAGTTCGTTTTTGCCTGAACACCAACACCTAGCTGACCAATACATCCGTTGAAATCTACTTGAATACCTGCTCTCATTATCCCATCATCATTAACAGTCAACAATCCTATGATTGGTTTGACGCACTCTCCACTCAGTTCTCCTATCGGCTTCTATTTCAACACCTAAATATTTTTCCTGCTATTTTTGCACGATAATTTTTATTTGACCATCATGTCACATAATGTAGCCGACTAGATTCTCCTGTCTTCTTTCAAAGGTACTCAAAAGATTTCTCTTCTCGCCTACTCTTCTAAAACTTGCTCGCACGTTCTATCCATTTTATCTTCATCATTCTTCTATATCATCTCTATTTGAAAGTTTCAAACCTTCATTTCCCTACTGCTGTCATCCTCTATATTCAATTATTTAAAGAATAAAATTTAGCAATGTTAATGGGAATCCCTAATCATAAGCATTGCTGTACTAGTTAAAAAAAAAAAAACTTTTTGGGATGCTACCGAGTCAATTTTCTGGTTGCCCTAACATTTCCCGACCGATGCCGGTCGCTTTTTCAAGGGAATATGAGTAACATGCATCGGCATTTCCTTAAGAACTTCTCTTTGTTTTTTTCTGGCTTTACTCTCATCTGAGTAGTCTTGAATTCTTACATTCCACCTTGTTTTTGTGATATTCATTATGGATTAGAATCTGGAAAATTCTGGAAAGAGTCGAGCTTTGGATTCACTTTCAGTAAGGGGAAATCCTTCATCAGCTCCCTCTCACGTATCCTCTATGAAATTCCGATGGTTCTGCCATTGATAATCGATCGAATCATCAAACAATTCCCTTCGTCGCGTAGATGGGTCAGACGAGGAAACGGAGAACCTTCATGAGAACAACCGTCGTCGTTCAATTCAAGGTCACCGAAGAATATATCCTATCTCTCCTCGTCCATTTCGTCAATTCCGTTTTAACGCGCAGTTAACATAGATTTTTTTATGAATAACATGATATCTGTCGTAACTGTATGGAATCAATTATCCATGTTGAACTAACAAGGTGAAAAATTCATTGTCTTGGATCAGAATGAATTATAAATTCCATGAAATTGGCATAGATTTTTTTCTTTTGCGTACGTATCACTTCTTGATCGACCAGCCTTTCGGCCTGGTTACGCAGTATTATAGCACGTACGAGTTAATGTGTCCTTAGGTCTGGTGGCTGGAAATTGTTAAAACTGCATCATGAAAATTTCGCATAACAATATATTTCGTCGGAAGAATAGGACTAACACCGAATGAATGACGGACTTCGGAGCTTTGAGCATTGTTGCGAGGCAGCGCCACGTGGGGTGGCACGCGGTCACTTTTGGGGCCGTGTCTCGATAACCACTGGTCACAATTGCAACATAGTTTAGGTGAAGTATGTCAAATTTCTAATGAGAATCACTAGTAATAATAAGTTGAATAATACCAGCGCCTTCTTATCGCGATTCGTGCCCGAAAAATGGCAAAAAATGCTAAATTTTCACAACTTTGAGTGCGATTCGACGTCTTTCCATTATGCAATTGCAATAATATTTTACACGACTAACTCCATTCTTTGTTAAGCTCAAGGATCCAAATACTGGGTGGTAGTAATATTTTATGTTGAAGTGTGGTAGACAGGCCTAAGTAAACCTAATTACCGTCATTCTGTAGTTAGTTTTCAATCCCAACTCAAGCAATCTTTGCTCTCGGGCATTAGTTAAAGTAAGTTATATTACAATTAATATTAGCGCTAGTTAGGGACGACCATTTGCATTCAAGTCATCACCTATGTTATACCAACTAACATAAGTGATAAAGTTGATATTAAATTGTATTTGGGCCATATGAGAGACATGATTTCCAGAGACTCTTGGAAGCCTCCATATTTCGTCTGTGGACAAGTAGCATAAGTAGGAATACTAAATTTACTGCAAAAATACAGGTGTGAGTTCAGTAGACACCAGGAAGTTTATATCATGGTTAATCATCGGCCCAGACTACCAGAGTAGCCTGTTCATCACAACCCACATGACCTTCAACTAACTGCTCAGCTCCTACCTATTGAATACTCCAAAACTCTGGATTTAGTGTATGCGTTAAGTAAAAACATTTGTTAGCATACTTTAATAAATAGACGGTTTGTTTGAATTTAAATTTTATAATACGTTTATAATGTATTTTTGCCGTAAAACTATAAATATGTATTTTATAAAAAAATAAATTATCAACATATTCATGCATTACCGGATTTCCTTGTCTGTCTTCTCGCGCATTATGTAAGATTTTCTTTCCGTAGCGTTATATATAGATATTTAATAAGCATTACCTATATAGTTCAATTTCTTTTCCGCCATATATGGCACATCAAAATATTTAAAAATATTTACATTAACAAATATATCAACAATTTTAATAACAATATGTTCAACATTTGCAACATACGAATGTATGTTTAAGGTTAACAAGGATCGATACTAATTCGTCTTTGCATTCCGAGTAGAAATACACAACGCTAATTAGCAATTGAATTTTAAATTGAGGAGTTGTCGAAGAATAAGAATGAGGAGAATGTTAATAATGCGGTAACGGTGTTCTACATTGGTTGCGACTACTCTTACTTGAAGGCATTGGGCGTCTACTTTTTAGTTATCAGTTGACGTTATCAAGATACGTCAATCTACATTTTATGCTCTTTAGTGGGCAGGGGTGCCGACTTATAAAAAAATATTGGGGGGGCCCAATCCGGGGGCCTTTCCTGGGAAATTTTGTGAAGAGTGAGTTTTAAATGTTTTAAAAGCATTTTCGATGCCATCTGATAAACATTAGAAACCTGAAAACTCGACTCTCGATAACTGGACACTCCGGTGATAATGGAAAACTCTAACGCATTTTTGCTTCACCCCCCATAACAAATTTTTGGGGGGGCTCGGGCCCCCTCAAGCCCCATGGAGTCGGCGCCACTGTTAGTGGGTCCCTACTCGTACTTTTCCCTTGAATTTAGACAGTTAATGACTTTTCTCTTAGACCTTTAGTCGGGGTCGTAGCCAGAAAAATATATGGGGAGAGTTTACACATCCGATGGGTGGGTTCAATTGCAGACTTTACGCTTAAGACCGCGCCTAAAGCCTCAATCACACGATAATTATTTCCGTCAGTTACCAGCGATAGCTCCAACAATCGTTCCAATGATGGCGAAAAAATGACAGTTTCACGCGATTATTTTCCGCTACGGCTCCAGGGATGGAAATCCCATCCTTTTTGCCATCACTCGACTCGTCCCTAGGCCGCTACTGGCCGAATTGGCCGCTAAGCCGTGGTGGCCTCGAGGCCTTTCGTTAAGAGCAGGGTAATGCCGACGCCGGATTTCTCTCCACTCTTCCTTCCATACCCTTCCCTCATGGCGCAAATTACCTCATTTTACAATCGCCTTCTCCAAAACCCGTACCATCGTTGGTTTATGATTTATTTGGAGGAGACGACTGGCTGCTTGGGGGATTTGCGCCATAGGGAAGGAAAGGTTCAAAGAATACGGCATCAGCATTATACTTCACTTATTGAAAAAAAACGCCGGTTAGGTGGTTTCCCATTATTTTTTACTGCCTAAATCGAAATATTATTGCTCCTGGAGTACGTATTTCACGATTTTAGATTTTTAAATGAGGATATCTATTTTTCGCGATTAAATGAAAAGTGAAAAATTTCAAGCGCGCGAAAACGCGACGGCTAAGTATCAATGCTGGGAAAAGCTCGTGGGACGTCATTCTGGTTCCAGCTGCCGCCGTGTGAGGCTACCTTGGTGAGAGGCTATGAGGGCCTCTACGATGCAGGCTGCAAGCAGGTAACAGTGTAGAACTTGGCTTATAATAAGGTTTATTAATACCCCACAAAACGAAGGAAACTTTCAGACCTTAGGCAAATTTAATAGGTGATTATTAAGAGAGGTTTCCCTGAGCTCTAGCCTTCATGCATGCATTGGTAATCTCAGACGATGTAAAACTCCTGACCTCTCGTACAGCATCTAGGTCCCTGGGACGTCACGTGGAGTGGCATCGCATGGGCGCCAATCTGGCCTTTTTCAGATGATGTTAAAATTGACCGTTAGCAATCGTCTAAACTGGGATTTCTAAAACCAAATAAGTTTTATATTATGAATACACTAATGGTGGGTAAAGTATCGCCATCAATGCTTTCCGTTTTCTTTGATGAATGAAACTTCCCTATTACGTATTCAGTGTCCGGCGGACGGAAATTTGATATGCCCTCCCCACACCTAAGTAGAGCATTGAGCAACATTTGAAGCAACATGAGCAACATTTGAAGAGCCACTGCCAGCGCAGGGATTTAAACCGTGGCCCATGTGAGGCCAACACTCTTGCCACCAAACCCACACGATATAGGTGGTGTAGTTGGTCAACTCATCGATATCATAATAATAATAGTAATAACAAAATGTCTTTATTCGGGCGAAGTTGAGACTAGGAAGTCCCCTCTTCCACCTAACCACTCCATAGCGTCAATGCAAACGTATTAAAAATAATAGACAAACGTTTACAATTCAAAGGTTATACAATATACAATATTTGTGAAATGTCAAAAATATGAACAACTGTATGTGAAAATTTTGTGGAAAAAGATTTCCGTTTGTGGGAAAAAACATGAGGATAAGGGTTTAGTATCCTTCAGCGAAAAAACCCACTGCAGGAAAATCTTATCAGGAATAGTAACAGATGCGTCATCGATGTAATTAATCGGTGCACTCTCTTGGTTGACCAGTGCACTTATTTTTATCTTTTTATACCTTTATGGTTTTGGTTTGTTGGTCCTTGCTTTCCTTTTCGGCTTCTAACCAATGCTGTACTTGGGCCGGTACGGCGTACCCCCTGAAAATCCAAACTCGTTATAAGCGTACTTTCGCGGACGGATGTATATTGCATGTTCAGCTGGTGGAATTTTTTGTGAGTACGTCTAAATTTTTTCCGACCAAAGCACTGCTTCCAACTAGTTTTATGCAGCTGAATGGATATCTATCCTTTTAATAGATTTATATTTTGCGTGGTTGGTGTCAACTTGCATGAAGCATTATCGGTGACTGGGACACCGCCTACTGACATGTCCATGTATCTTGATAACTCCGAAGACGTAGGGTATTGCATGCCGCATGTTAGTGTACGTATAGTATGTCTATGGTTGGATTATAGGTCCACCAAGATGTATAGTTATCTGTCATCCTCTGCCAAACACCCTTGAGAGGTTGAGGAAGGTATATGTTGATGGCTAAATCCTCAAGCAGTAGCGCTGAGATCTTGTGCGCGTGGCTTCAAAATTCATGCGCCCCATTGCATCGCCGTCCTTGACGGCACGAATGCCGGCCGACAGCAGAAACGCGTGAAGCCGGTCGAGAGCGGGAGAAATGTCAGGCCTTTCCCGAACGGAAGGAGGAGGAGAGGTAAGGGAGTTTTGGTTTCTTGCTTCCACAGGGCGGGCGGTCAATCGGGAGGAGGTGTCATGGTCCATCTCAACGGCAAGAAGGTTCCTCACGAAAGGAGGGGGGGGGGAGGGATTGAGGCACACGACCTTTCGTCGCTCCTCGGCCGTTTCCGTGAACGCTCGGGGATAGTTGCGATTGGCCTTGCGAGGGGAGGGGGCGGTGTGCGCGGAGGGGTGTGAGGATGGGTTTCGGAGGGGAGAAGAGGGGAAGGTGGCGGCTCAGAGTCGAGCGGGGGCTGCAGCTAGCTCCCTCGTGCGGTGGACGAGTGAGGCTTTTTCCCCGCAGCCCGCCCGCCCATTTTGCCTCGTCGGAGAATCAGTCAGTCGGGCAGTCGCCGTGGTGGTAGGTTCGTCTCGGCGCGTGCTTGCTTCCGTGCGAGGGATCCGATAGGATCATCCCCCCCATACTAATACTGTATTGGGAATTTCCCGAAAAAAAAACAACAAACATTCCTGCTGCCGAAAATTGTGCCCGCGATTTGGTGGTTTTATTTTCTACAAACCGGAGGACGGTCCCGGGGATATTGGATATTCTCCGATTTATTTTTTTTTAATCCACACGACCGATGTTGAAAAAAACTTAGGGGACATCCCCCCACTTATTTGGTGTCAACATCCAGTGAGGACGAAGGAAAGAAAACCCATTTTTTTCTCCTGTCTTCCAAGAAAAGGATACCCACTCCAATGTGATCGTTTCGACTCAGCGTCGTCTCAAAGTTTTTGCCTTAAATTTTAATTTGTGACTGCGTCGATCATGTGAGGAAATTAGTAAAGGAAGAAAAAACCTTGCTTTCTCATTTTCCTCCTCTGTTACTCCTTCGCAGACATGCGAAAGAGGAAGAGAACCTGATCCGGTGTTTTTTTCTCGTGTGCGAAGACGTTGGATGATGTGAATGTGAAACTGATTTCGTGGTGAAAATTATACTACCTTCACGGAGTTTCAGGATTTTGATCTTGTTCTTTCGGGAGATTTTTTCTTCCATTCTCTACTAGTTATTTTTGAGAAATAATTCTTCCGTCTCTTCTTGTGTGGTGTAAATTCTTCGGTCCGCGTGTGTATAAATGTGTGTTGTGTGACAGTGACAAGTTGGAAAGAATATTTTGAGTCGGCTATTGGGACGAGTTGTGGAAAGGAATACCCCCAAGTTAAATAGCGTCGAAGGGGTTGTTGATATGATTTTGCCCCTTTTCAGTGCATGACCGAGTTCTCAGTGCTGCTCTCGATAACGAAAGGATTCGCCGTAGATAGATTTGTCTTTTGGAAAAGTTCTGCCGCATGGAGCGGGGACCTGAAGTCTCTTGTCAGCGGTAGTGTTCTTCTCCCACTCCATCAACGGTGACAGGCCAAGTCACGGAGAGATAATTTCACCTTTTTGAAACTGAAATATGTCATCGAGTATGGTGTCTGACTGTCGTCAATCCACCCTTATTCATTGAATAAATTTTACCATTCCAGTTAATTGGTGTTCATGATCGAATATCGTGCCAACTTTTACCGTGAATTGTGATAGTTACCTTGGAGACACAGTTGTTTTTCATTGACATTTTTGGATCTGATAGCTGGTTTCATTTTCTTTACGTTGTGGAATATTAATCAGCTAATTTAATGTAATTTTTTATGAACATTTCAACCTCTCCTTTCTAATACGTTGTTTAGTCTTGAAAAAAAAGTGGAAATTATATATTTTATATCATGTGTGGTGAATTTCCTCCAAATATCGTGAATTTGTCATGAGCAGGACGTTTTAAGACTCGATGTTTAGACTTTATAAGGTGTAGAGTGATTTAGATTTTTTCGCTTTCTCGTAATATTTTGAAGGTGCGGAATTGATTAGTGGGTGTTCCTCGATAATCGTATGTCTATGAGAAATTTCCCAGTTTTTTAAGTAGTTTGTCGTAGTCCAGACAATAATTAAAGTTAAATTCTCTCGCAAAACTTTTATCTCTTGATCCTGATGTGGATTTCGATTATTTTATAGCTCCATTGCATTCGCCTATACCTGGAGGAACAGGATTAATGTGGTGGTCGTGCTCGTAAGGTAATAATTCCAAAGGATGAGTCAATTTTGGCCTAACTAATGATTTTCCGTCGTGTGTTCACGGATGACATAAGAAATACATGTATTCAGCTGTCGATGCATACCCTGGACTAATTGCTCAGCTACCCCGTTAACCATCAATCCGTTCTCCGGATGATTTCGGTAGTATATTCCTTGTGATAGCGATTGAAAGTGGTGGGAAGTTACGCCAAGTACTAGTTCAGATGTTTTGTCAAAGTTGATACGAAACCCTTGTTTCCAGCCTTGTTTCCCTGGGGGGTTATATTCTCACTCTTGTGGTTCAAGGCAATTAAAACTGATTCCTGCCCTAAGTTTCGTACGGGCTGATATCCTTGTGCATGACTGTCTTATTTGGAACAGTTTTTAGGTATGTTCGTGAATCCGTCAAGTGTTTCCTGTGCGTCATGAAAGTGATCTTGGATTAAACATAATTTCTAGTTTTCTTCCTAATCCTTATCCGTACTTAATTGCATTTTTACTCTTAAGCCGCGGTTCAAGTCCTGATATGACTACCCTCCAATAGTTTCCCATTGTGTGCACTTGTGGGTGAACCATGGAAGTTACCCCTGAGTCTTCTACGACAATGGACCTCCAGGAAGGGCCGACTTCGTCCATCAGCCATCGACTCCGGACCGCACCGTCGAAGGTTCCCCCAAGTCGCTCCTGCGGTCGCCGCCGAAGGATTCTCTCCTCTCCCCTCATCGTCCCATCAGCCTTCGCCGCCCTGCTAGTCTCAGCGCTGTGCTTCGGCGTCGCCGATGCCAAGATTCTGGATGAGGAAACCGGTGAGTGAGCATGCGATTTCTACCAGCGACATTTGCCTAGCCTTCATTGACCGATGCCTCATACAAAGGGTGTGTCAGGGGCGAAGTGGTCGTACCGATGTGCCCCGCTGGCGACATGTTCCAAAGACCAAAAATTCATAAGGCAAACCCCCCAAAATTTTCAGGTAAAAATGAAGATGAGCAGTTTTTAATGGTGTTAGTAAAGAATTTTTATTTGATATATTAGGCGCAGAACATTGTTTTCAGTTCTTCTGATATCTGAGTAAACGCATGCACTATTTTATTTTTGGTCTGCCGAAAATGTTAGCAGATTTTCAGCAATACAAAAACTGAGGACGCAAAATTCTTGTGATATAAGGGCTGCGCATTCTGGACATTAGGACATTGTTGTTTGGACATTCGCCCACATGGCTTTATATAGTAAACGCAAAAGTCAACAACAATGTGTAACCAGGGTATAGACCGTGGGGCTTCCCGCCAGCTAACACTGACCAGTGTACCCCTGGTCCCAATAGAAAAATGTCTTCATGATTGGAAGAATATGTCACTGCTGATACTTCTCGTTGTGTTTCTCTATTTCGAATTTGATTCTGTAAATCAGTGAACAAGCCCGTACGGTGGTGGCCATCGGCAAGTGCAGTCTGCAGGTACGGCTAAGTTGCGTAACCCTGACATAAAGCATAGGATTGTATACATATTTTATTCATTCCCGCCCCAATCGCCGCACGCCGTAACCTAAACTTATACAAGGAATTTTTTGCGCACTTTCCAAGTTGGTCATAGCTTTATGATAGAAAAATGTTATGCTTACCTCTTTATTTAACGTTTTGACGATGTTCTCGGTTGCTAAGTGACCGGGTTTTGTTGATTATTTGATCCACCACTCATTGTGTGGGTCGTCTCGGTCCATTACATCTTTGATTAGAACATTATAATGCAATTCGTTGGGGTAGATCTCAGCATGAATTAAGCCTCTTACTTGGTTATGTCACTCAAGCTCGGTTTCATGTGCCTTTCTCTGGTCCAATTCGCTCTCCAAGGTGTGGTTCTAGTAAATCTAAAGCAGTGGTAATGCCCGGTAAACCCGTGGCCGGCCGTGAACATTTTTCCGGCCCATGAGGTAAATCGCCTCTTAACAATGTATATATTTATTGATGAAGGGAAAGGGACGTCCCCGACTGATGTAAATCGCACTGGTTATAATGGATGGAAAAGAGAAGAAATACGTTGCTATTAAATTGCTAGCGGATAGGAGAGTGGAATGGAGAGCTGCGTCAAACCAATCTTAAGAATATTGGCCTTTGATGTTGATAATTTATTTATAATATCTAAAATAATAAGAGCCAACTTATTAAAAACTCATTAGTTACGCATTAAAAGATAAATGTGATAATATTACTCGAAGCCCACAGAGTTATTCCGCATTTTCGAAGTGGCGCACAAGATGATTTTGGTTGGCGAGCCTTGATTTGATACCTTCACTCAAATTCGTCCCCGGCGACCCCGAGCTACTCAAAAGGTTACCGTGCTGCCGCAGTGTCCTCTAGGCGAGAGCTCCTTCTGGATGTTTTTATGAACATATGGCGAAGAATCTACAATTGCTAACACTGTGTGTTGTTTTCTTAATGCATCGTTATAGGACACTTTTATCAGAGGGATAGAGGCTCTGCCTTACACACCGATTGGATCTCACCTCAAATAGCTGCCTAGACAACCTCCGAAAACGTAGTCAGCAGTATTTGGATGCTTAGATATCATGTTGGTTCTCTATTGTCAGAGGCAAATTTAAGGTCCCAAACCGTAAATACGTGACATAAATACATCATCGGAATAGTTCGGGATGGGCTTTACCCTCACCTCTCGAACAATCCGTTTACTTTTATGACCCTAAAAAAATAGCAAACCTGATCTTTTGTAAGCAAACCTCTCTTCTTCGTATTTTGTTGACTACCCCTGTTCGTATCTCACAGGGAATATTGTATCAGTAAACTATAGCAATTAAAGCTTATCTTGTGGGGTTGTCAGATTCTTTTTAATGTTTTAGGGACTACCAGATCTGCTTCTTCGATTTTCATCAATGATTATGTTTTACATAAGAGTAAATATCAAATTTTGGAAAAACGGTTGAGTTGAAGGTAGTAGTAACGTTGAAAATATACAATTTTAAAAATTAATAGATTTGCTGTTTTAGGGGTGTTTGTTTAGATAATTTCTGGACTCGACTTTTCCTCCTAAATAGAAGCTATTCAATCTAAACCATTCTGTTCGATTTCCTGCCTTGATTTATTTCATTTCATTTTGGGTGCATACTTTTTAGACGGCATTTTTCATCTATTGTTGGTTCATTCCATATTTCACCATGTCACTCTAATTCACACGCTCCTTGGTCCTTATTCTCCTGGATGACATCCACCAAGATTTTCGTTGCCTCCAGACACTCTGTCTTCAGGTGTCAGAAAACTTGCGCAGGAATATCGGAAGCGGTTAAAAGATTTTCAGCAGTAATCGATCAAGTTCCCCGCGAGCAAACAGAACTTCAATCTTTTGTACTTTGACTCAAGAAGCTAAATATGTTTCTTAAATCAGTGACCGTCTCCTGAATCCCTCTATTTTTATGCTCCAAAAGGATTAAAGTATTCGTGTAATTTTAATCTTTGAGTTTCAAAAATGACCATAAGATAAACATGTCACTCCTCTAGTACTGGTTTGTTTTTGAGTTATCCACTGTCAATAAAAATGCAAAGATAAATTTGGGATAGTTTTGATTAGTTTCTGTTTTATCCGAGTGGGAATACTCTTTCTTTGCTTTGGTATTAATCAATGTTTTATTTACCGAACTATTCCATTAGAAAATTTAACTGAGAGTATGCCTTCAAATTAATTTCTGATAATGCTTTGATGCCTATAGTGTTTTTATATTATTTTTCTCTCCTAATGATGAATTAAGCCTTCATTGAAATTATTAAAATACGTATAGCCAAGAAAGTAGTGCTGTTATTTCATAAAAATCGTCGCTTGTTTTGCTTTCATGACATTATTTAGGATGCGAGTGGCTGTAAATACAATTTTTGATTCAATTGGTCACTTTTCTGTTATTCAGTGCAATTATTATTTCTGTAACTTGTGCAAGGCTTATATCCACGGGAGAAAATTACCCAATTGCGTAATTCTGCGACCGTGTCCAAGAAATATATTTTGTTTTCATATATTCTCTAATAAAGGAATGTAGGTCACATGCTTATTGGTGATTGGTTCGAAATGAGGTAAAAAAAAAGTATTGGGGCGTAATTTGCTTTTAAAGCCTTGCACAAAATGAGAGCGTCGTTTTTCGGCATTAATTTTTTCGTCACCGTTGCAAATATTCTTCGTATTTTTATGTTTTCCGCCATCGCGAATGTCGTTCATTTTCACTTCTAACGTATTTCAGACCTTTTTCTGTTCAGTACCTACATACGCTAAATATTGGCTCATCCTCTGTAAATTTTCTTCGTTTTTAAATTTGTAAAAAAGTATTCCTTCCCATTATCTTCGCTTCATTATTCATCTGTTAATTTAGTACAAGGAAGGAAATAAGCACGCAAAAGAATTAAAAATCTTCACCATTACAGTCATAATAAATATATGTGATGTTAGGGCGGGAAGATCTTAGCGGATTGGGAAAATGATGAAGCGGAAAATATTTTGTTTGGATGTCAATTCCATAGCCCAAGCGAAAATTTTAGATCCAATGAAAATCTGTTAAATTACCTACATGTATTTGCAAGGTAATTTTAACATCGTCTCTAACAACCTGTTATTTAAAAAAATATAATTATTAATACAAATTATATAATAATTTAAAACGAAAACAAAAACTAGTAATTTTCGAAATTCTCCTTCCCATCCTGAAAAACGTATGAAAATATAAAAAATAGGGTCATTCAATTTTTTAGAGTTGCCATGCATACAAATATCTAAATTGTTTGTAATTTAATTTTTCTGATATGATCTGCGGGAGAGATACAAGAATATTTGTGGATTCGTAGTAAACAGTCTTCTTTTATTAATGCGAAAAATATTTCATAAAATGAACAAAACAATGCTTAAAGATATAAAAAAAGGTTAAAAAAGATAATTTCACTTTTCTGTAATAGTTTGGCCATACCTAACCGCACTAGCGTGTTTGCAGGTTCTGTCACATCTGCTTTGACCTTCGCAAACGTATGCCAATAATATTTTAGCTACATTAACTCACACATTTAAATATAAATACCTGTGTATGCATGAACACACGCAAGCATGTGTTATATAGATAAGATTAGGTTTGAGTGACCGTAAAGTGCGATTTTATTTTTCGATGGGAAAGAAGAGAATTATCAGGTACAAAAATATTTGAGAAAGAATTTTTATATCTTATGGATATAATTTAATCTACACCTCAAGTATTGAGACCTTACCCATTGTACAAAAGTTTTTTATTGATTTTAGCCAAAGGAACCTTCGTGAGGAGAAATGCTTGAGAAATCTGAATTTGCGAGCTGCATTTGTCAGAATATCCATCATATTTGCAAATTTTTTCATGAGTTCTTTAAGTTTTAAGTAATTTTTTTTAAACAGGTCAGCATTCAAAATCCGCGTGGGTGACCAATTATATTAGGAATTCTATTAAAAAAAAGGAAGAAAACAGTGAAGCGCAGTGACAAGGAAAAGTTAGCCTTGACCGGGGAGGTATCTTCGCTATTTCATTCCATGCAATCCCACTGGGAAAGTTTGTCGGGTCCTTTCATGAAAATGAGCGAACCGTTCGTGAACCAATTGAGAAGCGGTCCATTTGTACCAAGGCTTCATAGCAAACGAGCAGGAAACGAGGGATGAAGATTTTGTGTGATGGTGAGGTGACGGTTGTTAGCTAATAAATTTATAGGAAGGTGTCGCATGAATAAAGAGACGTCGCAGGCATTTAATTTTGTTAATCGTGCGACGGGAGAAGTTTATTATAGAATGATTTTATTTGGAAGAATATATTTTTTATTAGTCTATTCTGAAATGCGAGTTTATTTATTTTTTCCAGCCCAATGCTGTATTTTCTTAGAGATATTCAAAGCCAGCGTTAAAATTTGAAGATTTTATCTCTTGTTGAATTTCATCTTAATGTGGGAGCCGTAGGTAATCCATTCTTTCACATTTGTATAACCTAACCTTTGACCCGTATTAGATGAAAACAAGTGTTAAAACAAAGTAATTTTGGAACATGCCTTAAACTACAACTTTAATTTTTTATCCGGCATTTCATATGCCTAATATGTAAAATTCGCCGTTGATGAAAGCAATATTGGGTAAAAAATTGGCAGTATTTTTTTGTGACTAACAATTACATTAATTCGTAAATAAATCCTTCACATTGTGAGAATTTCCTTTTGCTAGTGTAAAAGTTAATGCAGGGCATTTCCTCGAACTATGGTGCTAGTCTATGCAAGCAGCTTTTTCTATATTCGACTATAATAGTTTTTAGGGCCTTGGGTTCCGTTAACTATTCTTCATATTATTCTCTTCTTCGTTTAGATGCAATCAGTAAACTACGCCAAGACATTTTTTTGTGTAACTATTTTCACATATTATTGGTACGAATTCTATCCCGTAAAAAGGCTATATGGTTGACATCCCGTCATTTAACAATCAGTTTGATTCTTTGGCTCTCTGTGTTGAGACGACCGATTTCTTATCAGGGTCCTCGCATTTCGTTGTTGTTGTGTAAATAATAGCATTGGGATATCGTGGGACCCGTAATTCAACGGAGAAAGATACCTGGGAGAGTTCGTATGATAGCGTAATCTCAAAGGAGTCATTGTATTCACTTTGGACTTGTGTATTTTGGGACGGTAGATTCTTCATTGACGTAAGGTGTTAGAATTCACTGGAGTTCGGTGTGCCAATGGTAAATTTAAAAAAATAGACTCGGGTTTTAATCGTTTGAATTTTTCAATGACAGAAGAATGCGCAAGCTTTTTTAATTGTGGAAAATTACGAAGTTTTGTTTGTTCTTCCATTATCCAAAGTCAAATCTTCTCTATTAGAAAATAACTGTACTTACTTGTCTTTTGTCTATACATAATTTTAACATTTTCTATAACAGGGCCATTCCACCGTTACGTACGGGACATTTGTACTAATTTTTACAGCTTTAAAATATTATTTCTGCTCCTAATATTTTTTGTGTTTCATTGAAACAGCTATAAATTGTTAGGTGTAGACCTAAGCTATTTTTCAAGCTACAGTTTTGGCTTTAGCACTTTGTTGTAACTGTTGCAAGAAAAAATAAGTGCCTGTTACGTACGGGACAAGCTGAGTCAACCACTTGTTTGGCTCATGTTATGAAAAATGATATTTCAGCTCAATTAGAATTTTCATAATGCTGTGGTATTTTTTTTCATATAGCTTAAAAAGTATGCTTCAAGTACATATACTTAACATTATTAACAAATTTTTTTCAACTAAGTTACAATTTTTTCACCTTTTGTTACGTACGGGACAAGGGTGTTACGTACGGGACATTGTACACTTCAGGCTAAAAGTTATTGAAAGCAGGCAGAGTTAACATGGTCAAAAACACATTTATCAGAAAAGGTTGTTAAGCCAATTACAATATAAGAAGATCATTATGTTTATAAGCATTATTTTCTTGATCAATTAACTTGTATTTGCTTAGCTTAATTATAATACAATTAAGGTATAAAAAAATTATACAGCTACTTCAATCTTGTTACCATGGTATTATTAAAAAAAAAAACAAGGAGAAAGATACCAGAGTTCATAATTTAAGATCTTTACGGTTAAATTTTCCATCGTCTTTCTTTGTTCAACACTATAGGAGGAGAAATAGCTTTAATCACCTCTGTCTCTCTATTGTATACAATACAATCGGGCAGCGTTGGCCATTTATAATGTTCTGGGGACTGGTGGGTACCATCAGGGGTACAGCTAGGAATTAAGGCTAGAGGAGGTTTTAGGGGCGACTAATAGTGGGGATCTGGGGGGTATGGAATACCTGCCAGGGCAAGCAGGAGGTACGGGGACCCTCCCCCAGAAAAAATTTTTAAGATAAATGGTTCAAAATGGGGAGTTTTACAGCTTTCTGAGGGATATTTTATTAATCCTTACACTTTTCTATAAGTAATATTAATCCAATTAACTAATTTAGATTTGGGGGTGATTATGCCCCAAAAACCTCCCCCCCCCCCCTCGCTGCACCATTAGGTACCATGACTGTAACTTACAGTTGCTTCTGTGAGACAATTTCTGTGATTTTGCCTCAAAATAAATTGCCATTATATTGCACTAGAACCCACTGACCTCTGAATTCTGTCTTCACTTCAACAAACAGGTCTAAATTCAAGTTGATATCTTTAAAATGTTTCTCTCCTGAAAAAATTTCATTTGTATTGCATATCACGTGAAAGCTAAGGATATCTGGTGCTGCTTGAACATTGTCTCAATGCTTTACTTTGATGATGGTATCATTTATATAATCTTCTCCAGCATAATATGCCTTGAACAAACAAATATTGAACAACAATACAATAAAACTTGTCTTTGAACAAACTACTGAAGATTCTGATGCAAAATCCTTGGCAGATTGAATAGAGCATCATTTTCATCCTCACTACTCTTAACATTCAGTCAGTTCTCTAAAATTGCAATCAGGAGAACTGATGTGAGCTTGATTTTTTAGCTTAAGTTTGCCTGCTATTCACTGTCATTTTTTCCCTTTCATACTTTTTCTTTGTCGGTAATATTTTCTCTCCGCTTTTTTCTTAATTAATTTATCCTCTTACTTCTTTTTAAGAACCCATCATGATCACTTGCATTTAGTTTACTTCGCATTTTCTTTACTCTAGCAACAGCAGTTGCCTAAGGTTTTTCCACCACCATTTAAATTCTGAAAAAGCATTAAATTTCTTATCTTCAAAGTTTCAGGCATTACTCAGTGGTGCTTATGTAAACTTACTTAAATAAAAATACTTCATGTAGTCCACATTGTTTATTTTCTGACCTTGATTCCCTCCTAGTAATCAGTCACAAAAATAACATATGCTATAATCACTCACGCACTGAAACATGTATTACGTGTTGGCTAAAGGCGACTGTAAATTCTAGTATCACCAAACATCTAATCGAGAACAACTATCCCAGTGATTTCACATCTGAGATCTACCACACACTGAGACAAAAGAAATTAAGTCCCCACTTTTTGTCATGAAGAACTGGAGATTATTGAGGTGACAAAATCAAATGAAACGCAGGAATTAAACAGTCATGATTTACCATTTCATTCACCTTACTTTTTCTAACCTTTTCTACCCGCCCTCTATGCACCTAAAATTTTACTTGTTCTTCTGTTTACTACAATGCATACTTTCACCCACAGCACCTACTCCTCTGCCACTTTGTCATTTCATGACATAAACTTAATACCTGGCCCTTCTATTAACCGATGCCAAACTCCCCAACCCTGAATGCCCAGAGCACAATTTTAAATTTAAATTACTGTAGGCCTAGACTTTTCTGGACTAAATGTAAATAACGCTTCATTTTATGTTTTAGAATTAAATATTATCAAAATTTAGTAATGATATGACATAGTGAATTCATTTTTATGTATATTGCATATTATGTTGTGAAGTGTCCCGTACGTAACGTTACGTACGGGACAGAAAGAAATTGAACATTAGGGTATGTTTAAATTTTATTATTTTTTCACAACATCATAATTATTTAGTTTGACACAAAACCAGTTTAGAAAATTGTATTTTGAGTAGCTGTTTGTCAAGAAACTTTGTGAAAAAATAAATTTATATATTTTATGTTACGTACGGGACAAAGAAACAATCTACTTTTAAACACTGTATTTTACCATTATACTATCGCAAAATTAATATAATTTTGTGATAGAAACTCTTATACTGTACTATATTTTGATATTATAATTACCAAGACACATAAAAATAGCATTTAGTCAAGCATTGATATGGCAACACAACCTATGAAAATGGCAATTTTTGAACAGCTGATGAAGAGACGACTTTGAACCTAGGTTACCTGACATATTTAAACATATTTGACTAAAATTCTTAGTAAATACTCATAATATAACCTTATGAGAAGACAATCATGACACAATAAGTTAAATATAAAAAAATATTTTTATTTCCAAAAGTTACCTATTTTCATGGAATGGCCCAACACGGCTTCAATGACGATTACTTATCCAATTGTCAAGCGTAGATTTTCCCTAAATAATTGGCACTTATTTCATATTTCGGGGAAACGTGGTTTCCAAACGTATCGATGGCTGTTGATCGTGGGTTCCCGGGTTTTCAGATCCCGAGTGAAGCCGTCATGACACCCCATAACAAAATCCTAAAGAATGCGAAAGTGGTCGATGGAAAGGATCTCTCAACTCTGAATGTTTAATATTCACACTCCCTTGGCTTAGTCCGGGGTGAGCTCTATCCTCACTAATCTAACCGAACTTTCGGATTGAATCACTGCGTGAATGAATAGATACTTTGTTCAGCGCTCAATCAAGCTATCTGCTGTTCTTTATGCGTCCCTCAATCGGGTTGTTCTCTTAGATCCGAAAGCGCAATTCATTAGAAGAATACTATGGTTGGAATCGAAAAATAAGCGGTGGCGAGAAAAAATCCTCCTCACTCCAGTCATGCCAATATGTCTCGTCTATCTTTAAAATAATTCGAAAATTGTTGCCCTTTTTTCAAGAGTCGGTGACGTCATCCGAGTGATATTTTGGTTCAGAGATAATTGCTCATTGAGGAGAGGAATCGCTCACAACAGTTTAAACCACGGGAGAATGATGCGCACGGACGAGAAGTTTTGTAGCGGAGAAGCGGTAACAGGATCGGCACAAGCTCGTGACGTCATAAAGTTATCTGCAAACGGTTTGATACCGTCATTGTATCAATATCTTTAATAGCTCGAGAGGCTGGCATCGGATCGAAACAAAGTCCATCACTAAGGCCAATTAAAAACTGTTCGTTAGCGTTACTATGTGTGGTAAATTCTAGCTGTTATGGTGCATTATTATATTTCCGTGGTACCTTTGAAATTTACCGAAATGCTTAAGCGTATTTTGATTATTTTTTCCGAATTTCAAAGTATATTACCTGTCATAATCATGGCCTGTTAACTTTGACTCTATAATTTGATGATACTATTAAATGACTCATTTTTTCTTGGAATTCGAGTCCTTATCTAAAATGTTCGTCGTGGTCATGAGGTTCTTAAATATACGGTGGAAAAGTAGTTTTTACAATTTTTATTTTACATTACAATTACAAAAGTAGTTTTTACAAAAATTTCACAACTTCGAGGAGCTTTAATATACTCTAGTGAGGGTTATATGTTACTATGTTCAGAGCTCTTTTCATTATCTTCTACTTTACTTTCATTATTCTTTCTTTCCAAGCTTGAATATGATAAGCCAGGTTATGAAGGGTTTCATTGATACTCGTTGAATGTTAACCCCTGATTCCCATGTAATTTGATCCACTTGATACGTCTAATCAGTTTTAATTTGATTTTGAAGGATTATATTTAGCCTCAGGTTTCAAAGTAATATGAATATGGAAAGGAAAATAGGTTTAGAATTACGTCGTTGTGGAATTTGGAATGAGCTCTGTTGTATAAAACGTATTTTGTTCCTGGAACTCGAAATGAGTTCCGACAGTTTCCGGGAAACGGAGATTTAAAAATCAAGTTTCGTTTGGTTGAATGTGATTGGGAATTCAATTCCAGGTGCTGTAGTTGAAGCGAG